>NW_015163189.1:82070-89427 GCF_001447785.1 Gekko japonicus | reverse complement strand
GGGGAGGAGGAGGGGGGGGAGGAGGAGGAGATTGGATTTATACCCTGCCCTTCACTACCCAGAGGAGTCTCAGAGCGCCTTACAATCTCCTTTCCCTTCTCCTCCCCACAACAGACACCCTGTGAGCAGTGTTCCCTCTAAGCTGAGTTAGTGTGAGCTAGCTCACAGTTTTTTAGCCTCTGGCTCACACATTTTTGTCTCAGCTCAGGAAGGAGGGCTCCAGAACAAACTAATTTATGCAGCAGCCAAATCTCCTGCTCACAGCTTTAATGCCAATAGCTCACAAAGTAGAATTTTTGCTCACAGGGCTCCATAGCTTAGAGGGAACATTGCCTGTGAGGTCGGTGGGGCTGAGAGAGTTCACCTGAGAACTGCCCTTGAGAGAACAGCTCTGAAAGAACTTAGGACTGACCCAAGGTCACGCCAGAAGCTGCATGCGTGGGAGTGGGGAATCAAGCCCAGTTCTCCCAGATTAGCGTCCACGCCCTTCACCACGACACCAGACTGGCTCTAGTTTTTGTGCTAACTGGCTCTTTAAACGCTAGACCCTTCTGGAGGGAGCGTTTCGGCTTTTGTCATGCTGAGGAGCTTATGTCAGAGGGCCGCCACCGTCCATCCAGTTGAGTAAAGACTCGCAGGATGTCAGGCGATGCCCTGGTCTTTTGCTTCCCTGTATGGGTGAAAGTACTGGAATGATCTCTTTTGGGGGACTCAGACCCAGAAGACGGGTGTTGCCAATTCAGCCACTCTCTTACCACCACTCTGCACTAACTCCTAATGGCTGACTTTTAGCTCTGCTTGTTTGGGAAAGGACAACATTCACCAGCTGAGGCTAGCTAGACTCAAGAACCCAGTAAATCCACACCTTTTGTGACAGCAATGATGACGTCATTTCAGAGGGGGAGCTGCATTGTTGGGCAGTAGAAGAACCAAGTTAGAGTACGGTTGCCAGCCTCCAGGTGGGGCCTGGAGATTTCCCGCTTTTACAACTGATCCGCGGGAGACAGAGAGCAGCTCCCCTGGAGAAAATGGCTGCTTTGGAGGGCGGACTCTGTGGCATTGTACCGTGCTGAGGCCCCTCCCCTCCCCAAATCCTGCCCTCTCCTGGCTCCACCAGCAAAGTCCCCAGGTATTTTCCAACCCAGACCTGGCAACCCTAGATTAGAGTCCAGCAGCACCCTAGAGACCCACAAGATTTTGGGGGGAATAAGCCTTTGGAAGATGGAGTGAGCTTTGAGTTTCAGAAGCTTATATACAAAATAATCATAGAAGAACATAAATAGAGCCCTGCTGGATCAAGCCAATGGTCCATCTAGTCCAGCATCCTGTCTCACACAGTGGCCAGCCAGTTCCTCTGGACAGGCAACAATAGGGGAGAGAGGCCGAGGCCTTCATAAGAACATCAGAAGAGTGCTGCTGGATCAGACCACTGGTCCACCTAGTCCAGCATCCTGTCTCACACAGTGGCCAACCGGTTCCTCTGGAGGGCCAACAGCAGGGCATAGAGGCTGAGGTCTTCATCAGAACCCCAGAAGAGTCCTGCTGGATCAGACCAGTGGTCCATCTAGTCCAGCATCCTGTCTCACACAGTGGCCAACTAGATCCTCTGGATAGCCAACAACAGAGCAGAGAGGCTGAGGCCTTTATAAAAACCCCAGAAGAGTCCTGCTGGATCAGACCAGTGGTCCATCTAGTCCAGCATCCTGTCTCACACAGTGGCCAACCAGTTCCTCTGGAGGGCCAACAACAGGGCAGAGAGGCCGAGGCCTTTATAAGAACTTCAGAAGAGTCCTGCTGGATCAGACCAGTGGTCCATCTAGTCCAGCATCCTGTCTCACACAGTGGCCAATCAGTTCCCTGGATAGCCAACAACAGGGCAGAGTGGCCGAGGCCTTCATAAGAACATCAGAAGAGCCCTGCTGGATCAGACCAGTGGTCCATCTAGTTGTTCAGCAATTTTAAGTGTCTCCTCATGTCCTTATCCTAATCTTATTTCCTTAAACAACATTTGCACTGGGGCTACCGCTGCCCTGTGCTCTGCTCATATACGACCCTAATCACCTCCTTTATCTTGGGCCAAGGAAATTACTCCATGTCCACCCAGACGATAACATTATCTCCTCCACCTCTTCCTCTTCAAGTACTCAATGGGTAGACGTTTGCCCATAAATGTTTCATGGATCTGATAGAGCAAGCTGGGCATTCGTAAAATAAAATATAGTCCCTTTGTCTCCGCTCCGTCTCTCTCAATAGTTTTAGCCAGCTGTCTGGTCTCAAAAATACACATGGTGGTCTCTCAGGGGTTTTCTTCTAACGAAGGCAGACAGCTCAACATTCCCCGGCAAGACAGTCAGCAGGACAACCGTCCAAAGTTGTAACTGCAGACATCTGTTGTTCATACATGAAACTGGGCCCAGTTGAGCCTGCAAGGAAGAAAGGCTGTCCCGGTTCCCCTGTTCTGGGACGAGACCCACCCCCCCGGGGACGCACCCGCACCACAACACACCCCAAAAACAGCCTAGAGCTGAGGGCCAAACTGATAGTGGATCACGAAACTGCGGGGAAAATCGGGCAAAGCCGCGGGTCAAAATCAGCCGCGCGGCTTCGGGTGTGAAATTGACCAATAGAACCGGGGCAAACGGTGGCGCAACAGCGAGGCAGATCTAGTACGAAATCAGCCTTTGCCTTTTTCACTGCAGCAGCACACTGGGTTGACATTTTCATTAAGTTATCCACTACGACCCCAAGATCTTTTTCCCCTCTCCGTCTCAGAAGGTTCAGACCCCGTCAGCCTAGACTTGAAAAAGGGAATTTTTTTTGTCCCCATGTGCATCACTTTACACTTAGCAACACTGAGCTTCATTTGCCACGTTGTCGCCCTGTAATGTATCCAGTCCAGACAAGTCCAGAGAAGTCCAGAGAAGTCCAGAGACAAATGCAGAGCTTCGCTCCAAGAGACAATGGACTATGCGGATCCTATGTGCCTTTTTCACTGCAGCAGCACACTGGGTTGACATTTTCATTAAGTTATCCACTACGACCCCAAGATCTTTTTTCCCTCTCCGTCTCTGCAGGGTCAGACCCTGTCAGCCTAGACTAGAAGAAGAGCCAGCCAAAGTTGGCTTGTTCCGAATAGAATAAGGTACGCTTTGCTGAAATCACTCTCCGTCTGCGTACTTTTCACGCCCACTCATCCAATTGGCGGAGGTCCTCTTGGAGCGCTTCACAGACAGCCTTGCTTTTCACCATCCTGAATAATTTGGTGCCATCTGCAAACTTGGCCACTGCACGACTCACCCCTAGTTCCAGATCACTGACGAATACATTAAGCAGTACCAGCCCCAATACTGAACCTCGTAGGAGCCCACGGCTGACTTCCCTCCATTGTGAGAACTGTCCATTGATTCCTGCTCTTTCCTTCCTGTCATTTAACCAGTTTTTAATCCATAAGGGAACCCGTCCTCTTATCCCATGACAGCTAAGTTTACTCAGGAGCCTGTTTCAGTCCATTGATGATTCAATTAAATAGTACTGTCCCCAATACCAATCCTTGTGTTCCCTCTAAGCTGAGTTAGTGTGCGCTAGCTCACAGTTTTTCAGCCTCCAGCTCACACATTTTTGCCTTAGCTCAAGAAGGAGGGCTCCGCAGCACACTAATTTATGCAGGAGCCAAATCGCTCGCTCACAACTTTAATGCCAGTAGCTCACAAAGTAGGAATTTTGCTCACAAGACTCCCCAGCTTAGAGGGAGCATTGTAGTGGGACCCCAGGGCTTATTTCCCTCCATTGTGAGAGCCGTCCACTGATTCCCACTCTTTGCTTCCTGTCATTTAACCAGTTTTTATTCCATAAGAGACCCAATCCTTTTATCCCATGACTGCTAAGTTTACTCAGGAGTCTTTAGTGAAGTACCTTTCAAAAGCCTTTTGAAAATCCAGATGTATAATGTCTACCGGGTCACCGTTCTCGACGTGCTTGTTCACTCTCTCAAAGAACTCCAAAAGGTTGGTGAGGCAGGACTTCCCTTTGCAGAAGCCAGGCTGATTTTCCCTCAGCAAGCTTTGTCCTTCTACGTGCCTAACAATTCTCTCTTTGATTACAGTTTCTATTGATTTGCCAGGGATAGATGCTGGGCTAAATGGCCTGTAATTTCCTGGTTCCCCTCTGGATCCCTTTTAAAAAACTGGTGTCACGTTTGCTACGTGCAGATTTGTATCTGAAGAAGCGAGCAGTGACTCATGAAAGCTCATAAGGTAGAGGTTTCCCTTGCTTGAGAGCCAGTCATATCCGACTCTAGGGGGTGGTGCTCATCTCCGTTTCCAAGCCGAAGAGCCAGCACTGTCCGAAGACTTCTCAGTGGTCATGTGGCCAGCATGACTAAACGCCGAGGCTCACGGAATGCTGTCACCTTCCCACCAATGCGGTACTTGTTTATCTACTTGCAAATTCTTGCTTTCAAACTGCTAGGTTGGCAGGAGCTGGAACTAGAGACGGGAGCTCACTCCATCACACGGCACTTGGGGCTCGAACTGCCAAACTACAGACCTTCCGGGTCTGCAGCTCAACATCTTAACCCCTGAGTCACCGTGGCCCATGAAAGCTTATACCCTGCCACATACTCTTGCTCTTTTTTAGTGTTAATGAAAATAACTGGAGGTGCTGGGGATTGAACCGTCGTCATGCCAAGCAAATCCACAACCACTGAGACATAGTCCCTCCCCAGACCAATGCAATTTTGTAAAATCAAGAGGCAAGAACATGCAAAACCTTGCATTATCCGAGGCCTTAAATTGTATCGTACTTAGCATGTGTACAAACCCAGTTTTGTACGTGACAATCCGGCACTGTACCCACTGCTACAAAGATGCGATTTCACCCCCAAGTCACTTTTCAACTCTGTTCCTCCTTATCTCAATTCAGATCCTTTAAAATAAAATCTGCTAACTGACATCGATTGGTGGCTTTTACAGAGTACAAGGATGTAATCTATGTGACCGCATCGTTCGAGATAACGTATCCTTCGTTTATTCTTGATATTGATTGGGGAAATGCTGTTGGTGATATACATTTAGGTAACTAAAGCTGGCCTGTGTGGCTGCAAAAAAAAAAAATTACACCCAAAATTGCACCATAACATGCATTTATTTCCTATTTATCTAAATATTTCTATTTATATATATAAAACAGGTTTTTATTTTCATAACAAACAAACATAAAATTGTGGTACAACATTTCAATCTTTCCTTTTCTCTATTAAACTACCTCATACATTAACTAATTCTATATCATTTTCCCACCTACTGTTATCAAGTGGGGGATTCAAACGCAGCCTTGTCCATCAGTGTAGCCAGGAAGCCACACCGGTGTAATCCCCTGCAGAATTATGCCTTTATAGTCCCATCAAAGTCAGAGGGCATAGAAATGTATAACTGTGCCTATCGCAAACTGAATTCTGTATGGAAAACTCTATAGCCCCCTTGGCTCTAACTGGAATTTATTGATTTATTTATAGACCTAGGCAGAAGGTGAATTCCCCTGTTGGGGGGGCATTAGGTGCATTTAGGCTGGTTTCAATATCTGTTGTTTTTAATGTTTGCTTCATAAAATTATTTCTGCATTCCTGTGGTGGGTGTGGCCTTCTGACACACTTCCGGTGATGTCAGGGGGTGTGGCCTTCTGTCACTTCCGGTGATGTCAGGGGGCGTGGCATATGCAAATAAGTTATGCTAATGAGTTATGCTAATGAGCTCCGGCAGCTCTTTTTCTACAACAAGACCCCTGGTCTTACTCCATTATCCGTCTCAGAAATTCCCCCATCCCTTTTGTAGCTTTCCTCTTCTTCTTGATTTTCTGATTTCTCCTCTTAAGTTCTAAAGTCTTAATTTTGTGTCTTTCCCCCTTCATGCGTTTATTTCAAATGACAGCTTGTAACTAGCAATTTCAGGACTTTGTTGGTATATTCCTCCTTCTCCTATTTATTTTTCAGTGTATATCCTGCTTCCCAACCACACCTCCCCGAGCACTTTAAAAGAAAATATTCCAATATGTCCATAAAAAACACATCCCAGACCAATTAAACTCTATTGAACTTTAGCACAACAATAAAGCACACACTTCAAAACATCAACAACGTTCCTGTAAGGTAGAATGGGCTCAGTCTTCTATATATATAAAAAAGATCTACCCGCCCCGCTATTCCTGGCCCAGAAAATCTTTGTGTTTGTGTCCTTGAAAAAGTTTATATCTCCGCTACCTAGCATTACATTTTATGACACACATGGCCTGGCCCAACAAGGTCTCATTTATGTCAGATCTGGTCCTCATAACAAATGAGTTCGACACCCCTGGTCTAGTGTGTCGTGTGAAACAGGTGTAGCATACTCTGCAAACACAATAGCCTGCTTTAGATCATTTATAAATATAACTTTGTATATAATAGTCCCATAAATGGCTGTGATATGATCGGATTTTTTTTAGCCTACAAGTAGGAGTATAGAGACTCTAAACGATTGAGGTTAGCATATTGATTATGTCAATTCCGGCGAAATTGACTAAATCCATTCACGAGATTAGCTCTGCTTTTTATATAGATACATAAAAAGTCCAAAGTGTTTCTTTTAAAAAGCTTAGAAAGTTGAACTATTCCTTGATATTGAAAGCACACTCAAACAGGGGGGAAAAAGGGGGGAAATTATTTTAAATAACCTTTGAAAATGGTATTTCCAGCCGTATGATTTCGCAGAAGCACCATTTTTTAAAATAAAATATGCTTCTAATAGCATATTATATTTTACTCTCCACACTAAGGAGATGGCGGGCAAGTGTTCTCAGGGACATTTGCTTTCTATTTCCCCCCCCCTCCCTTTTCTTCCAGGAAAGGAAATAATTTATTAACCCCAGTGGTGCTGATCTTTTGAGAAATCTGCTGACTGGAGTCTACGGCGATATAACGGCAGACAAATTGCAGATCTGAATTATAAAATGATGAGTCACAGTTTTGTGGGAGTTCTCAGGGAGCTGCTGCGAAAGCCGTTAAGTGTTAGGAGCCAGCTGGTGGAAAGGGAAGGGCAGGGCAGAAACTCCTGTCTAGGGTTGCCAGCTCTAGTTTGGGAAATTCCTGGAGATTTTGGGGGGGTGGAGCCTAGGGAGGGTGGGGTTTGGGGAGGGCGGGACTTCAGCAGGGTCTAATTTTATTTGTTTGTTCTGGTTAAGTGCGGAGGACTCTAATCTGGGAGAACCAGGTTTGATTCTCCACTCCTCCACTTGCAGCTGCTGGATGACCTTGGGCAAGCCATAGTTCTGTCAGAGCTGTTCTCTCGAGGACAGCTCTGGAAAGAGCTCTCTCAGCTCCACCTAC
>NW_015163189.1:80841-81785 GCF_001447785.1 Gekko japonicus | reverse complement strand
GGGGCCACGGTCATCCGAGGGAAAACTCTATGGTTTTCTCTCGGATGGTCGTGGCCCCGCCCCCAGCATGCCCGGCGGTGCCCACATCACTTCCAGGTGACGTGGATGCGGCACACGCGCGTGCTCCAGCCACCAGCCGGGAGTCCCCCGCTGCGGCTCAATTCACACTTGGCAACCCTAGTGTGTTATGTTATGTTTCCATTTATACTCTGCCCTCCCCACAAGTGGGCATGGGGCGGATCACAAAACAGATCAAGGTATCATCAAAACACGACACATGATTAGATATAATAACAATGATACCAAGGTAAACAACAGATATTAAAACAGGCCACACTTCACATACAGATTTCAAGCAGGTGCCCTTTTTCACCTCCTTAATCCGGGCCGCATAAAGATGGTAACTTCAGCGGGGGGGGGGGGGGGACCAAGATTTCATTGGACGCCTGCCATCTCAGCCAAAGGCCGGGCGGAACAGCTCCATTTTACAGGTCCTGTTTTTACAGTGCCAGAGAGACCAAGTCCCCAAGCAGCCCTTTCCTCCAGGGGAACGGATCGCTGCCATCTGGAGACCAGTTGTAATACCAGGAGGCCTCCAGTCACCACCTGGAGATTGGCAACCAGCTCCTGGATGTTGGCCTCTCTATCCCAGTTCCTAGAATCACTTGGTGGAAAGGCATTTATAAAGCACAGAATTGGCGTTTGCATCATGAGAAAATGTTAAACAGTGGGTTCCATGGATGAGCAGACCCCGAGTCTAGCGATCAGCTCTGCTTTATTAGTGATTTCAGCAAGAACAAGACTGAAAAACCCCAGGGCCACAGCCCTGTTTAAATAGGATGCAGTTGCCACACAAAAGAAGAAGAAGAAGAAGAAGAAGAAGAAGAAGAAGAAGAAGAAGAAGAAGAAGAAGAAGAAGAAGAAGAAGAAGAAGAAGAAGAAGA
>NW_015163189.1:70062-80753 GCF_001447785.1 Gekko japonicus | reverse complement strand
TTCCCCTCCCCACAACAGACACCCTGTGAGGTGGGTGGGGCTGAGAGAACTCTGACACAAACTGCTCTTTTTCAAGGACAGCTGTGCCAGAGCTTGTGACTGACCCAAGGTCACATCAGCAGATGCAAGTGGAGGAGTGGGGAATCAAACCCGGTTCTCCCAGATTAGAGTCCGCACACTTAACCACTACACCAAACACACCCCACTCCCAATGATAGGCTATTTACATAACATGACTTCTTGATTGGCTGCTTCCAGAGTCCTGGTGGGCTATTGTTCTTGGGCTGCAAACTCAGCCTGTCTCTGGTGTGACCAGGGGTCATTTCATAGAAAAAGGGGTGCAGGAGCTAATTAGCATAACTCATTAGCATCACTTATTTGCATATGCCACACTCCCTGACATCACCGGAAGGGTGTCAGAAGGCGACACCCACTGCTCAGGTGCCACTGGACTGTTTTGGATTGCTAGCTATTGGGGGGGGGAACGTGCAGATCTGTCCTTGCAGAGGAGGGAGAGCTGGTACCTGAATAAAACTTGGTCTTAAACATGCCACTGGACTGTTTTGGATTGCTAGCTATTGGGGGGGGGAACGTGCAGATCTGTCCTTGCAGAGGAGGGAGAGCTGGTACCTGAATAAAACTTGGTCTTAAACATGCCACTGGACTGTTTTGGACTGGGGGAGGGCAGGGGGGAGCTTTGCAGCTTACTTGGCTGCTTCTTGCTCCGACTGAGGGCTGCTGGGAGCAGGAGGTGGGGCTTGTTGCCTGTGCCCGCCCCCTGGGCTCCTTACTGCCGGAGTGCCGCTCCTGTGCACTCCTGCAGGAAATGACCCCTGGGTGTGACATACCTGGAATGGTTCGGTCCCAATACATACCAGAAAACATGTCATGCATTTTTGAAGGGGCTCTGGACAACACACTTCCTGGAAAGTTTTTCCTGCCAATGAGATCCAACAGCCTCGGACTTGGGGTGTCTATTTGCATATCCCCGATCTGAAACACTCCCTGCATTTTCCGGATTCATTCCAGATCTTTCTGACTGGAAAGCAAACAGGTAACATGGGGCACGGTTTCACATCGGAAATAACCAATTTTTACTTATTGACTTTACTTATATCCCCGCTCTGGCGTGGAAGCTGGCTGGGTGGCCTTGGACCAGTCACACACTCTCAGCCGAACCTACCTAAGAGGGTTGTTGTGAGGATACAATGGGGGAGAGGAGAAGGATGTAAGCTGTGCTGCCATGGGGGTTGGGATGTTCTTTCAGTGTCTGTGTAAATTGCTTTCGCATTCCTTTCTCTCTGCTTTGCGCTGAAATGCTTATCTCTACAGAAGTACAGGTGGTGATGTGTGTCGTCTGCCGTCCAGGCCAACCGTGGGAGCCGGACAATTCCCAACTTCGCGTAGTAACGCTTGCCGGCTCTAGCCCGTGCGTGTGAGGGTGCCTAATTGGCCAGCACAGTGGGGGGGGGGGTGCATACGAATGCCCTATATCTCATTAGGTTCAATAGGCAACTGCTATTCTTAACAGTGACTATGTTAATGCATCTATGGCTCTTCAATAAAAGTATAACCTTTCTAAAGAAGTGTGTACTCTGTTGTTGGCTGTGGGTTCTGACAATTGGGGAGAAAGAGTATAAATTTAGTTTAAAAGTTAATTTAAAAAAACACCCTGCATTAGCAGGGGGGTTGGTCTAGATGACCCTGGTGACCACCTTCCAACTTTGAGATTCAACAAATTTATTTATTTTATTGTAGTGTATTGCATTTATACCCCGCCCTCCCCGCGAACGGGCTCAGGGCGGCTCACACAAGGCACCAAGTGCAATCAACATACAAAATATATAATACAATATATAAACACATATAGTAAGTCCCGTTGCCTTCTACGCCACAAGTTTGGGTGGGGACAGTGTGACAATCTCCCACTCTGGCTTAACATTGTCGAGGGTCTCAGACCACACCGGACAATTGTCACAACAAGAGCGACACTTCCTGGTGGAGAAACACCTCCCACGGCTGGTTCAGGGGCTCTCAATCGATCTTATGTCATTGTGGTTGAGAGACTAAGCCTTGAGCCAAAAAAAAATGTCCCAAGTTTGCTTCTAGCAGGCAGCCTTAAGTAAGTAAGTCCCTCTTAGCATCAGTCCCATTTTCTGTTCTGATATCCCCACAGGGCTGTTGAAAAGATCACACTGATAATGTGTATGAAGGGCACTGGCTATCTGAAAACACTATGCAATGTAAAGTATTTCCATTACAGCTTGAGAGCTTTTTTCTCTTGCACTATGTTGCATTTTTATAAGATGTTCAGAAGAGCCCTGCTGGATCAGACCAGGGGTCCATCTAGTCCAGCATCCTGTCTCACACTGGGGCCAACCAGTTCCTCTGGAAGGCCAACAACAGGGCAGAGAGGCTGAGGCCTTCATAAGAACATCAGAAGAGCCCTGCTAGATCAGACCAATAAGTCCATCTAGTCCAGCCTCCTGTCTCACACTGGGGCCAACCAGTTCCTCTGGAGGGCCAACAACAGGGCAGAGAGGCCGAGGCTTCATGAGGACATAAGAAGAACCCTGCTAGATCAGACCAGGGGTCCATCTAGCCTAGTGTCCTGTCTCACATGATGGCCAACCAGTTCTTCTTAGGTTGCCAGACCCCCGGTCTGGCCAGGGGGTCCCTTGTTCTTTTGGATTTCAATCTGGGGTTCCAATCCAGCCAGCTGACTGGTGGGGAAGCCCCACCCCCAAACAGGGACATTGCCTCACAACGTCCCTGTCATGATGATGTCACTCTATGATGCTCCTATCTCTACCTTGTGGCTCATAGCCACTGATGGACCTCTGCTCCATATGCTTATCTAGTTCCCTCTTGAAGCCGTCCATGCTTGTAGCTGCCACCACCTCCTGTGGCAGTGAGTTCTCTGTGTTAATCAGTCTTTGGGTGAAGAAGGACTTCCTTTTATCCATTCTAGCCCAACTGCTCAGCAATTTCAGCTGACTTACAGGGACCTAGGGTCGGCAGGTCCTCCCTGGCCACTGACCAGGGGGTGGAAGGTCCAATAGATCTGCCAACTCCAGGTTGAGAATCTGGAGGTTTGGGGGGTGGGGCCTGGGTGTCAAACTCGCTCTTCATTTTACATTTTACAGCTCCTTCTCCATAGCAACCGGGTAGGGGGAATGGGAGAATGCAGAGCCAAAACGCTTTCACTTCCCAGGTAGCTTTGATGTGCTAGACCCCTTTTCTCCCCTGAGAACGTTTAGTGTCCTTGAGTCTCATCTTTCCATGCTCGCCTTTGTTTTACATGTTGGGGGGATGGCACTGAGAGGGAAATGGTTGGCAGTTACGTTTGGTGGGCGAAATCCCAGGGGGTGATTGGTTCCGGACCTTTTAGGGCCCTTGCTTGAACCCTGTATACCTGTTGCTTCCGTGCCTTTAACCTCAGTTCTAACACAGCCAGTATACAGGCTGGATCCTATCAGTGTCTCAACAAACTCATTGTTCTCCAGAGTGAATGCTTTTGGGAAGTGATTTATCCAGGGGTCTGACACTGGGGAGGACAGGAACCTCAGTGGAGCACAGTGTCATAGACTTTAATCTCCAAAGCAGCCATTTTCTCATATATATATATATATATATATATATATATATATATATACACATATATACATATATACATATATGCATATATAATTAGTGTTTTTTGTTATGTACAAACATATATCTTAACTTTGGTTACAATTTGAGTCTGTCAGTTTAATTTGTTTCCCATTCACTTATATACTCTTGACCATCTCTTCTTATACATTTCGTCATCTTTACCCTGCGTAAGCAAGATTAATCTATCCATTTCAGCTAAACCCAATAGCTTATTAATTAATTCTTTCTCACTGGGAGTTTTCTCAGTCTTCCAATACTTTGCAAAAAGAATTCTAGCAGAAGTAACCATCAGAATAATTAAATATCGATCATTATATTTAACATCATCTGGTACCATGTTAAGTAATATTCTGGTTTTAAATTTTAAATTAACCTCTGTCATTTCTAAAATTAACTTTTGTATCATTCTCCAGTATTTTTTAGTTTTCAAACAACAACACCACGTGTGGAAAAAAGTACCAACACTATTTCTACATTTCCAACATTGGTCTGAATTCTTTTAAAGCATTTGGCTATTTTCTCTGGTGACCAATACCATCTATAACACATCTTTATAATATTCTCCTTATATTCAATGGCTCTCATAAACTTAATACTCTTCCAGATTTTGAACCAGTTCTCTATATCCAGGACTATTTTGGGGCAGGAACTCACTGGAACGGAGTTCCGGCTGGCTGCAGAGTTGGCCACGCCCACTACAGCCAAAACTTCTGCGTGCCTGGCTACAGAGGGAAGGCCTGGAGAGCGCCCCCCCCCGTGACTCCGAGGAAGCTGAGCCGGGGGGGCCCCTGGAAGAATCAGGGGTACCTTCCCCAGTTTGTCCGAGGGCCAGCTTGCCCGGGCGCCCCGCAGATGTGGGGTGCCCAAGCAAGCCAACAGAAGACAATTTAAACTGCCTTCCCTTCCCTTCAAGGGGGGGTTTGCCCGAACTCCACGCAGCCGCAGGGCGCCCGAGCAAGCCAAGGGAAGGCATGGGGGTGTGGTCTAATATGCTAATGTGCTGCGGTGTCAGGGTGTGGCCTAATATGCTAATTAGTTTCCGCTGTTGGGTGTGGCCTATTATGCTCATGGGTTCCTGCTGGGCTTTTTCTACAAAAAAAGCCCTGTCTATCTCTATGTCTCTCATCCAAAGCAGCCATTCTCTCCAGGGGAACTGATCTCTGTCACCTGGAGATCAGTGGTAATTCTGGGGGATCCCCCCAGGTCCCACCTGGACTCTGGGATCCCTATGAGACCCCTCATTGGGTTTTTAGACAAACAGAGGTGGTGCGCCATTGTTTGCCTCTGCAGAACAACCCTGGACATCCTCGTTTCGATGGGTGGTCTTCCACTCAAGTTCTAATAACCGGGGCTGCCCCTCCTTAGCTTCTGAGATCTAACAAGATCAAGCTAGCATGGGCGACCTAGGTCGGAGCTCACATGGTCCCGCCCTCCTCCATTTTCTTCTCACAACAGCTCTGTGAGGAAGGCTAGGCTGAGAGAAAGAGTGCTGCTGGAGCAAGGTCAACCAAGGAGCTTTGTATTAGAATGGGGATTCGAACCCAGCTCTCGCCCCAGTCCCAATCCTGAACTCTTAACCGCCACACGACCTCACGATCTGGACCACGCCGAGTTCAGACCCATCTTCAGACAGCCAGTTTGGTGTCGTGGTTAGGAGCGCGGACTCTAATCTGGGAGAACCGGGTTTGATTCCCCACTCCTCCACATGGAGCGGCTGGATGTCCTTGGGTCAGTCACAAGTCCTTTCAGAGCTGCTCTCTCAAGGGCAGTTCTCAAAGGAGCTCTCTCAGCCCCACCTATCTCACAGCCGCAGCGTTCCCTCTAAACTGAGTTAGTGTGAGCTAGCTCACAGTTTCGTAGCCTCTGGCTCACACGTTTTTGTCTCAGCTCAGGAAGGATGGCTCCAGAGCAAACTAATTTATGCAGTAGCCAAATCGCTCGCTCACAACTTTAATGCTGGTAGCTCACAAAGTAGAATTTTTGCTCACAAGACTCCACAGCTTAGAGGGAGCATTGCGGTCACAGGGCGTCTGTTGTGGGGAGGGGGAGGGAAAGGCGATTGTAAGACACTTTGAGACTCCTTTGTGTAGTAAAGGGAGGGGTATAAATAAAATCTCCTTCTCTTCCTCCTCCTCCTCTTCTTCTGCCTTGCTAATCTGAGTGCCATAAAATATTTCTTTTTTTTTTTTGCAAAATGCAGGCGTAATGATAGAGAATAGGATCAGAAAGTGCAAGGAACAACAACAAACAAACAAGGAAAAAGAAAACCCGCGAATGCTTGAACTGTCGTTCCGAACAAACGCCTAACCGAGAAAACAGAGCAAGGGCGTCAGGACATATAAAAAAAGAGAAGGTGAACTTTGTCCGCACTGGATTTCCAGCTGTTTTGTGTGAGGACACTGGAAGCCGCAGCTGGGACAACGAGTTCTAAATCCTGGGAAGACGGATGGATTTTTAACCTAAACTGAAACAGAAAGGGGGACAAAAGAAAAGAATAACAGCCTGCTGTGGGTGAGAGATAACAGGTGGAAGTCTTGCTTTCCCATCGTGCCTGGAAGGGAAAATCTGGCCGGCCAAAGTCGCTTCGGAACAAAAGCAACGGCATCTGCTGCTCCCTGCACTTCTTAAGTCCATCCGAATTTATTCAGCATCGCTGACAACATCCTTATGTGCCGTAGTTTATGTCGGGGTTTCATGCAACGTTCTCGTGGCCATCGACGCAGTAGAAGCTGTGAGCACGGTAGTGTCCGAGCAGCATTGTTAGTCGGCAGTAGAACCTCAAGTCCATTTCTTCTTAACAATAATAGACCTGGCCTTGTTATTGAATAAATGATGGGCCAGCACCGTTGCTAGCAATGCCTTTTGACCATTACATCTAGCTTGCAAACTAGCCCCTTATTTCCTTAAAGTATCATATTTAATAAAAAAAATTGTATTTTTCCTCCTCCTCTTCTTCTGCCTTGCTAATCTGCCCGGAAGTCATGGCGACCTCTGGTGATTGACACCTACTGGGGGCCTGGAGGATATTCAGAGAGGTGGCTGAATAAAGGCTCTTCCCATCCCCCACCCCTGGTATTCCTTGGAAGTCGCCCTTCCAAATACTAGCCAGGGCCGACCCTGCTTAGCTTCTAAGATCTGATGAGATCGGGCTTGCCTGGGTTATCCAGGTGTCATGGCTCAGGTGGGGTGTCACCTGACGCTGCCACCACTCTGGAATTAGGATCCCTTGAGAAGGCCCAGAGCACCCTCCCAAGACCTTCTGACCAACCTTTTGGCTGAATAATAGGTGTGAGGACCAGGCAGAGTGAACAATGAAAATAGTTTATTTTATAAGAGGTCAAACAACAAGGTGCAGAAATATAACAGTAAGTGGGTGAAAAGAAAAGCAATCAAATGCCCTAACGCGTCTAAATATATACTGTCCCTACCTCACTATTCCAAGTGGCACTAAACTACTCACCTTGCCCTCAGGATGAGGATCTCTTCCTTGTAGCAGCCTTCCTTCTGGCTCTGCCCTCTGGAAAGAAGAAGAGCTTTTCCTGCTGCTCCAGATCTTTTATTGCAAGCCCCCCTGTTTCCCTATTGGTCAATTTTGGCTCCAAAACCTCTGAGGGGCTTCTGGGATTGTAGGCCCAGCCTCATCTACTGCTAGCCAGGCTCCCTGGGCCTAGTAGGCCTCTGGTGGCACAGCCCAGATAATGACACCAGGTCAGTGCCTTAAGGTATAGTTTGATCTTTTCAGATCTCGGGAATTAAGGAGGGTTGGTACTTGAAGAAAGACCACCAAGGAAGGCTATGCAGAGGAAAGCAATGGCCAACCAACTCTTACTTGCTTGCCTTGAAAGCCCCTTGCTGGGGTCGCCATACATTGGTTGTGACTTGCTGGCACATATGTACATACTTCTGGTCTTGCCAAGCAGATCCATACTACTGTAACCTCCAGGCTGGACTACTGTAACAAGCTCTATGTGGGGCTGCCCTTGGAGACATCTCAGAAGCTTCAATCGGTAGAAACTGCATGCTGAAAGGCTGCTATCCAAAGCAGCCACTCGGAGCATATCCCTCTGGTGCTATGGCAATTGCACTGCTTCCTTATTCGATTCTGGGTCCAATTCAAATCACTGGTTATTGCCTTTAAAGCTCTTCACAGCATGAGGCCCTCATAGTTTCTCCGTGGGTGCTTTCCCTGGTGGCAGTTAGAAATGTGTGTGAGTTCTATTTCAGAGGGCATTTGGAGGAGGGGGAGCCGTCTCAGCAGATTCTGTTGTGTGATTTTTTAAAAATCTGGGTGTATTTTTAAGTCGGTGCATTGTTGCTATTAATGGACTTTTATGGATCATGCCCAGTGTGGTGTAGTGGTTAAGAGTGTTGGACTAGTATCTGGGAAACACAAGTTCAACCCCCCCACTCTTGTCAAGGAAGCTTCCTGGGTAACCTTGGACCAGTAACAAACTGTCATGGGTCAGGCAGGGTTCAGCGATGGTGAGGACTCCTTAGAGGAGGAGGGACCCTTCGTAGCCAGTCAACAGAAGCTGGCCGGCAGGGAAATGAGGGGAGTCATGCCAGGACTTACAGCCAAAAGCTAGTTTAGAATCACCTCCGCCCTCCATCTCTAATTCAGCAGGCGAAGGTCAGTTAGCCACTTCCATTCCTCCGGAATCCCATGCACCTTTGGAACGCCACAGAAGAAGGCTGAGAACAGAGTTACAAGTTACGAGGCAACGTGCTGATATCATGGCTCAACCTCAGCTGCCTCTTGACAATGAAGATAAGTCTTTACAGGACTGTTCCTGAGAAAACTGTGTGTTTGCGTGAAGTTTGGGCACATGGCTATGAAGTCTACCAAGAGACACTTTTGGACGCAACATGTGCGTTAGACAACAGATGCTGTGACCTGATACCAGAAGCCGGCAGGCAAGTAAACATACTCTCTCAGACTCACTTATCTCACAGTGTTGTTGTCTGGATAAAATGGAGGGGAGGAGAACGGTGTAAACCACTTTGGGTGCCTCATAGTTTCGGGACACGAGAACATCAGAAGAGCCCTGCTGGATCAGACCAGTACCCCATTTAGTCCAGCATCCTGTCTCACACATAGGGTTGCCAGGTCTCCCGGTCAATCTGGTGGAGGGATTTGGGGGGGACATTCTTTGGGGTGGGCAAAATATTTGCATAGCCAGTCAGAAGCCTTACTGGGCAAGAACACCACCTATTCCAATTAGGGTTGCCAGGTCCCCCGGTCAATCTGGTGGAGGAATTTGGGGGGGGGCATTCCTTGGGGTTGAGCAAAATATTTGCATAGCCAATCAGAAGCCTTACTGGGCAAAAACACCACCTATCCCGATCACTTTCTATAAACACTTGGTGGATACCAGGAAATGTGTCAGGAGGCAACATGGTATGTACAGACACCACTTTGCAAACCCCTGGTATAGATGTGTCCTGAGCAAGCAGACAGATGACAGTGGGTGAGTAACAGGCACAGCTGGTAGAAGGCTCTTTCTCATACCATCGACTTCTTTTGATCCCAAACGATAAGCAGATGAGTGACAAGAATAGCAGGTTATAAACACAATAGAACTTTCCAGTCTATACATTTTTCAAATCCAGAACACAAACCTAAGCAGAAATACACTCTCCCAAGCCATTTTGACTTCAACGGCCACATCATTTTCTGAAATCACTGGAACCTGGAGGATTAGCTGTAGACGATCCACTCATTTAGAGTCGGAGTTGTTGTCCAGGGTGGGACCACTGAGGTGCATTCACTAGTAATTGAGTGCAAATGAGTCTGTGCTGAATCGATGAAGCATTGCTTACATTCAGCTAGTCCAAGTCAACCACCCATTGGTTAGGCCTGCCAGATCCCCGCCAGGCAAGGGTCATTTCGTAGAAAAAGAGGTGCAGGAGCTCATTAGCAGAACTCATTATCATAACTCGTTTGCATATGCCACACCCCCTGACATCACCGGAAGTGTGTCAGAAGGCAACACCCACCACTCAGGCTCCACTGGACTGTTTTGGATTGCTAGCTATTGGGGGGGGGGAACATGCAGATCTGTCCTCACAGAGGAGGGAGAGCTTATACCTGAATAAAACTTGGTCTTAAAGGTGCCACTGGACTGTTTTGAACCAGGGGGCGGGGGGAGGCCCTGCAACTTACCTGGCTGCTTCTTGCTCTGACTGAGGGCTGCTGGGAGCAGCGGGTAGGGCCTGTTGCATGTGCCCACCCCCCGGGCTCTTTACTGCCGGAGCTCCGCTCCTGTGCACTTCTGCAGGAAATGACCCCTGCCGCCAGGTCCCATGCTACCAGGCCCTGCTTCCCTTGATCTGCTAGCCAGCAGGAGGACTTACCAGGAGAGAGAGGGAGGCCCAAGCTTTGTCACCGGAAACGTGGCAAAATCACTTCCGCAGAGCACAGGAAGTCGTCTCATCATGTCAGTGATGTCCAGGAGATGCTTTGATATTTGGGCAAAAAACTGTAGCAGAAGCCATTTTTACCATAGAGCTTTTGCCCAAATACCAAAGTGTTTCCCCAACATCATGATGTGATGACATCACTTCCTGTACACACAAGAAGTACACACAACACCAGGGGTGGATGAAGGCTCATGGGTGCCCTAAGCACTGACCAATCTCGGTGCCCCCCCTCCTTTCCACACTGACCCCCAGTCCATTTTAGTGGTTGACCTGTCTGACCAGATATACAATGCAGGTTGCAGCAATACAAAAATGTATTCATAGGATAACACAATATCCTGTACAAACGAAGCCAAGCTTTTTACAAATCTTCGTTCATTTTTGTTTTCTTTTCGCCCTTTTCCCAACTTTGTGGTGCCCCCTTTGGCCCTGGTGTCCTAAGCACGTGCTTAGTCTGCTTAATGGTTAATCCGCCCCTGCACAAGACACATGGTCGGCAATGTCACCTGGGCCTCTTCGTTAAGTACCCCCCTCCACTGGTTCAGCTCACAGCATGATCTGATCATGTGTCCCAGTTTCTAGAGCTGAATATTCAATAGGCTGGGAATCTCCTG
>NW_015163189.1:57312-69674 GCF_001447785.1 Gekko japonicus | reverse complement strand
CCTCCAGTGTCGAGCCACTTCCGGTTTAAACCCCTCCCCACTCGAAAGCTGCCCGAGGCTTCTGCTTTTCACCCACCATTTTTTAAAAGCGTCGGCGGTGTGCGCATAGGCAGAGGTCCGCCACCGCGTTATTAAAAACAATGTTTAAATGGTGCCTAGATTTAGCCTTTAGACGAGTTCGGGGATCTCACGGAGGCCATTTTCGGGGTAAACATTTAAAGGGAAGTGTTCCTTTAAAGTTTAAAGGGTATGTTCCTTTAAATTTTAAAAGGAAGTGTTACAGCAGTCGGGTTGAAGTGGAAATCGCTGTTCTGTGCATGCGCAGAACATTTAGTTCTACAGATGGCTGCCTGTGCACCTGCCCAAACTGAGAGAGAGAGAAAAAACAACAGTGACGCACGCTCCCGTGGCTGCGCAGCAATCCGGAGCAAGGAGGTGAGTGTGATCGCGATTCTCCAGGTTAAAAAAGACTGCATCAGGGCCGGAGCAATTTAAACCGCTCCCGGCATGCTGTCTGACCGTTCCCTACCTGTCCCTCAGGCCGATAGCGATGATTTTCTAATTTGGGGGAGCTTTAAATAAGGCAGGGGGCACCCTGCACACACACCAAACAGAACACCTTGGCTGGGTGGTAAGTCGAGGGGGCCATGCCCTGAGAGGCCCCACCATAACTACAGGCCTACCGTCCCTACCCCCACCCCACAACTGATTTGCGAGTCGGCCACAGTAGTCAAACAAGGTATATTTGCCTGCCCAGCATGTTTACAGTGAGGTTCTCCGCAAGCCTGCTTTCGACGCACATCAAACGTTTAAAAAATTGAAGACGAGCGAGGGAGTGACAGCTGGTGCTCCCATCATTTTACAGTGAGTTTAAATATATCTTGTTAAACAGCAAAGGGATTCAGAGGGTATGAAAGCCCAACAGAGTCGATGTTTTCAGTTGATCAAGGGACGTGTTTATCTTGAGAACAGGACGGAAAATCAGAATAGAAACAGACCGGAAAATCAAAGAGCCAGATACAAATATCCAGGACTGGGTCTCTGGATAGTAAAGTGGACAGGCAGATAAACTATAACAGGGAGAGAGTACCGATCTTTGAAAACATTCACAGGATAGTCGTAATTAGAATGGTGGATTTCCCCTCCGTTCTTCTCTTTTATCCCGACATTTCTTTTGTCTGCACTGTGCTCTACTTTTCTGGAATTCCAGAGTCAATCGGAAACGAATTCCAAAATTAATTCCAAAATATATCATTGTGTGGATCGTACACAATATCGATCACCTGAAGATTATTTACATTTTTTAAAAAATCACATTTCCAGTGCATGCACATACATCAAGATTCTTTTTTTCTCTTATGAGCAGGGGCCATGGCTCAGTGGCAGAGAGTCCCCTTGGCACACAGAGGGTCCCAGGTTCGATCCCCGACATCACTGGTTAAAAGGACCAGGCAGGAGGTGATGTGAAAAACCTCTGCCTGAGACCCCAGAGAGCAGCTTCTAGTCTGAGGCCCCGGTCACACGGGAGGTTTAGGGCCGGAAGAGGGACGGATCGGGGGCGCAGCAAACGGGCGCGATCCCACAACATCTGGGAAGCGTTGCGTACCCGTCCCCGATCCGGCCCTTCAGGCCGAAAATCCGTAGTTAAAAGAAACCACCTACAGAGGTGGACTTACCAGAAAGGCTGCATCAAGCGCAGCCGTGGGATTGCTGGCACGTCCTTCTGCTGGCGCATCCGAGGCTCCTGGCCGAACTGCGCATGTGCACACATGCGCAGCCAGCTGTCTTGGTCTCCAGTCGGTGGCTTCCTCCCCGGCATCTGATCGTGCCGGGGAGCAACGGCGCGGCGGCTCAGGGGATCTATGCGATCCCACCGCCGCGTGTTTCTTTTGGTGCGGCTCTGAATAGCCGCACTTTGCCTGTGTTTTTTTTTCTGCTGTGTGGCAGGGACCAATGTAGACAATACTGACCTTCATGGACTAAGGTTCTAATTCAGTATAAGGCAGACTCATGCATATTTGGAGGAATCGTGTCCCGGGGGGAGAGCATCTGCTTGGAATGCAGGAGGTCCCAGGTTCAATCCCCAGCATCTCCATTTAAAGGGATCAGAGAGAAAGTGATGTGAAAGACCCTCGTTCTGAGACCCTAAACATAACATGAGAACATAAGAGAAGTCTATGTTGGATCAGGCCAATGGCCCATCCAGTCCAACACTCTGTCACACAGTGGCCAAAAATACCAGGTGCCATCAGGAGGTCCACCAGTGGGGCCAGGACACTAGAAGCCCTCCCACTGTTGCCCCCCCAAGCACCAAGAATACAGAGCATCCCTTGCCCCAGACTGAAAGTTCCTATCTATACCTTGTGGCTAATAGCCACTGATGGACCTCTGCTCCATATAAGAACATAAGAGAAGCCCATGTTGGATCAGGCCAATGGCCCATCCAGTCCAACACTCTGTCACACAGTGGCCAAAAATACCAGGTGCCATCAGGAGGTCCAGCAGTGGGGCCAGGACACTACAAGCCCTCCCACTGTTGACCCCGCCAAGCACCAAGAAGACAGAGCATCACTTAAGAACATAAGAGAAGCCAATGTTGGATCAGGCCAAAGGCCCATCCAGTCCAACACTCTGTCACACAGTGGCCAAAAATACCAGGTGCCATCAGGAGGTCCAGCAGTGGGGCCAGGACACTAGAAGCCCTCCCACTGTTGCCCCCTCCCCCAAGCACCATGAATACAGAGCATCACCGAGTCAGAGTAGACAATACTGACTTTGATGGACCAGTGGCCTGATTCAGTATAAGGCAGGCCAATGCCCTCTGTTTGCGAGACCAGCTGTTCAGGATAGAATATTTCAGAGGATGTTAACTCATAGGGTCACCATAAGCTGGAAGCGACTTAACGGCACTTAACACACACAACTGTTCAAAGTGGTCCTAAACTGTTATTTTGGTTTTTATTTATTTTTATGTAATTCATGCTGACCGATTTCCCACAAGCAGCTGCGCCGCCCTTGCTCTTCCCCTTCCCCCGATTGTATCCGTCAATTTCCCACTACTTGCTGTGTGGCCGCATCGTGACCCGCAGCATCCCCCGATTTTCCTTGCATCTTCTCAATCTCAAAAAAAACAAGCATCTAGAAGATGTGGGGGAAATCGGGGGTTGCCGCGGGTCCAAATCCGGCCATGCAGCAAGTAGTGGGAAATTGACGGATACAATCCGGGCGAAGGGAAGAGCGAGGGTGGCACAGCTGCTTGTGGGAAATCGGTTGTTATGTATTTTTTCTATATCAGGTGTGTCAAACTCATTTGTTACGAGGGCCGGATCTGACATAAATGGGACCTTTTTGGGCCGGGCCATGTGTGTCATAAAATGTAATGCCAGGTAGCCGAGATATAAACTTTATAAAGGACAAAAACACAAAGGTGTTTTTTTTTACTTAAAATAAAAACATGCTTAAAACATTAGCTCTGTAAGCTGCAAGCCTACTTTTGATTTATTAACATTCACCACAGAAACCTCATGCTCAGAGTTCTGAGTCTAGGATCCAGGGGAAAACATAAAATGGCTGAGTGATTGAGAGAGTCTGGCGAAGCAAGCTGTGATTTAGCAGCAGCAGCAGCACTGGAAGCAGGAGATAGACAGTGCCACTGCAGGCCTGATGGGAGCCCTGGGGGGGTGGGCCTGATCCGGCCCTCGGGCCACAGGTTTGACACCCCTGGTCTATATTATAAGCCACCATGAGCTCCGTAAGGAAAGAAAGTGCCTAATACATGTTTTATATAAAATAATAACTATCATAATAGGGGGAGAAGACAAGGCCGCCATACTGCGCTGCCAGAAACATGGACTTCCCTGGCAAACAGACATTTTCTTTTCTTTGGGTGGGGGGTGCCCCCGCTGCCCTGTGGCCCAATTTCTGAGGTTGCCAAATGCCTCCCTGTGTCTGCTTTGTCAATGTGAATGTTAGTTGTCAGTACCATGAGGACCTTTTCTTCTTCTGTCTGAAACTGGGTCAGGTATCTGAGATCTTCACCCTAGCACGTTGCAGGGGAAGTGCAAGGAGGAAAGGTATTCTGACTTTAAATGAAGGAGGGGTACTTTCAACTAGCCCTGACCTGGAGGGCCGAGGCCACCCTGATTTCATGAGCTCTGGGAAGCAATGAAAGGTCGGCCCTCATTAGTCCTTGGATGGGAGGCCACCGAGGAAGTCCAGGGTTGCTACGCAGAGGCAGGCCATAGCAAACCACCTCTGCCTTGACCTGGATGGCCCTGGCTAGTCATCTCATCAGAACTTGGAAGCTAAGCACGGTTGGCCTTGGTTAGTACTTGGATGGGAGGCCACCAAGGAAGTCCAGGGTTGCTACGCAGAGGCAGGCCATAGCAAACCACCTCTGCCTTGACCTGGATGGCCCTGGCTAGTCATCTCATCAGAACTTGGAAGCTAAGCACGGTTGGCCTTGGTTAGTACTTGGATGGGAGGCCACCAAGGAAGTCCAGGGTTGCTACGCAGAGGTGGGCACACAAATGGGTAATACAGAAGCAATCAACCCACACAAGGTCTCCTTTCCAAGAGCTGAACAACATACCTGGCGCGGTTCCAATAAGGGAACGAGTGGATCTCATTTTGTTTGCCGCTTTGTTCTCATACTTCTCACGAGAGGAGGAGTAGGAGGTTGGATTTATACCCCGCCCTTCAATCGGAGTCTCAGAGGGATTTACAGACTCCTTCCCCTTCCCCTCCCCACAACAGACAACCCTGTGAGGGAGGTGGGGCTGAGAGAGCTCTGACAGAAAATGCCCTTGAAAGAACAGCTCTGACAGAACTATAGTTTGGCCAAGGTCATCCAGCAGCTTCGAGTGGAGGCATGGGGAATCAAACCCGGTTCTCCCAGATCAGAGTCTTAACCACTACGCCAGACCGGCTCTAGTATGATCTAGGGCTGTCAAGTCCTCTCTGGCCACCAGTAGGGGATGGGGGGAAGGGTTGCCAGATCCAGGTTAGGAAGCCCCTGGAGATTTGGAGATGGAGCCTGGAGAAGACAGGGACCTCAGTGGAGTATAATGCCATCAAGCCCACCCTCCAAAGCAAACATTGTCTCTAGGAGAAACAATCTCTGTAGTATGGAGGTGAGCTGTAATTCCAAAGGATCCTCAGGTCCCACCCAGTGGTCCCTCCAAGCTGAGTTAGTGTGAGCTAGCTCACAGTTTTTTAGCCTCCAGCTCACACATTTCTTGTCTTATCTCAGGAAGGAGGGCTCCAGAGCAAACTAATTGATGCAGCAGCCAAATCGCTCGCTCACCACTTTGATGCCAGGTCCTCCACAGCTTAGAAGGAGCACCTGGAGGCTGACGTCCCTAGTATGATCTATGGGACACAGAGACAGAATTCTCATGCCTTCTAAGAACTGACTTGCATTGTAACTGTGTTCTGCCTTTATTGGAAGCTTCCGGGAGCACCTGGTGACAGCGGACACATTCTGAGACAAAGCCGGTTTGCCTGGGGAAGCCTGGGTCTCTAGGAACACCAGCTGCAATTCACAAGGGCAGCCCACCGAAAGGGATGGTTCATGTGCTTACTGGGAATCCTCTGAAGATGAGCCTCGTGAATGACAAACAAACTAATTGCCTTCTGTGTTCTTGAATCTGGTCAAGAGCAGGGGTCATTTCCTGCAGGAGTGCACAGGAGCGGAGCTCCGGCAGTAAAGAGCCCAGGGGCGGGCATATGCAACAAGCCCCACCCCCTGCTCCCAGCAGCCCTCAGTCAGAGCAAGAAGTGGCCAAGTAAGCTGCAGAGTCCCCCCGCCCCCCTGGCCGAAAACAGTCCAGTGGCACCTTTAAGACCAAGTTTTATTCAGGTACAAGCTCTCCCTCCTCTGAGAGCCAGTTTGGTGTAGTGGTTAAGTGTGCGGACTTTAATCTGGGAGAACCGGGTTTGATCCCCCACTCCTCCACATGCAGCTGGCTGGATGACCTTGGGCAAGCCTTAGTTCTGGCACAGCTGTTCTTGAAAAAGAGCCGTTTGTGTCAGAGCTCTCTCCGCCCCACCTACCTCACAGGGTGTTTGTGGTGGGGAGGGAAGGGAAAGGAGTTTGTATTTATTTTATTTTTATTTATAAATTCAATTTATAGCCCACCCTCCTCGCAAAGCGGGCCCAGGGCGGCTCACAAACAGGTATAAGCCAGTGCTTAAAACACATTTAAAAACCATTTAAAAACCATTTCTACAATATTACGACATTATTATTAAGTGCTCTACTGAGACACCTTTGGGTAGTGAAGGGCGGGATATAAATCCAATCTCTTCTTCTTCTTCTTCTTCCCTCCTCTGCGAGGACAGATCTGCATGCCCCCCCCCAATAGCTAGCAATCCAAAATAATTCAGTGGAGCCTGAGCGGTGGGTGTTGCCAGTGATGTCAGAGAGCGTGGCATATGCAAATAAGTCATGCTAATGAGTTATGCTAATGAGCCCCTGGACCTCTTTTTCCACGAAATGTCCCCTGGTCAAGAGGCCTATGGTTCTTCAACTGCTACCTGACTGAAGAAGACGGCAAAAGCTAGGCTGACTTTTCTTCCTTTCTACTCAAGCGTTTTAGCCAATGGCAGCCGGTTTCTGACAGGCGACCAGCTTTCATTGGTCAGTGACTCTGAATGACAGGGGAGGAGATGGTATTGCTACTAGACGGAGGGGATAACCCGTTTCATTTCCGGCTGCCCCCTTAGTGGCAATGTGGTACTGACATAGGGGTGAAAGTAAGTGGATACAAGCCGGCATGGCTGTCGTCCCCAACCTTTTTGTAGTGCAGTCAAAGCTGCCTTGAATGCATGATATGTTGTGAAACATCTAATTGAAGTGTAATGTAAAGCTTCGTCCTGGGCTAGGATCCAAATCCATCCAATCGTGTTACTAGCCCAGGAAGCACCTAACCAATCACCTTCTAGCAAGCTCCCTGAGCGGGAACATCCGTGATTGGTCCTTATGTGAACAACCTTATTGGTTGGTATTTGTACAGTGGGTGTGGCTACATTAGCCAGGAATGTTTAAAAGCAGGACAGCTGCAGTGTAAAGGCTGTTCTGGCTATCAGATGTTGATCCGTGTTGGAGTTGTGTTCGAGTTGAAGAATAAAGCTATGTTCTTGCTGAATCACTCTCCGACTGCTTTGTTAAGCGAGCGACTTAACACTTTTTGGGTCTGAGGGCACCTCAGGCATTCTGACACAAAATGGCTGCTGCAGGAGGCAAAGCCAGCCACAAAATGGCTGCCGCAGTTTACTTTTCCTCACACAGGGCTGTGGTGGCAGCCGCTGACAAAGCCATGTTTTTAAAAATCTGCACAGCCCATCAAACCTTTGGTAGCCAATAGGAAGCCTTGCTGGGCAAAAGCATCGCCTGACCCTTCTTACTTTCTAAAAAGACTGGCTGGGCTGCAGGAAAGGTGTCAACAGGTGCCACAGTGCCCACAGGACATACATTAGGGACCCCTGTGGTACAGGGCACCAGTGAAGAAGTGGCTGAAGTGGTCCCTCCCATCTTCTGCTTCGAGTCCCCCAAGAGAAACAGTACTGGTATGAAATGTCTTTCTTCTCGGTATGGAAGTAGCAGGTCCCACGTCTTTCTTGCTGCCACGTGATTTCCTCCAGTAAGCTTTTCTCTACCTTAAAGAAGTCTCAAAGTAATCTTACAAAGTACCTTCTCTTCCTCTCCCCACAACAAGCACCTTGTAAGGTAGGCGGGGCTGAGAGAGTTCTGAGAGAACTGTGACTGGCCCAAGGTCACCCTGCAGGCCTCATGTGTCTCAAAGGGGCTTACAATCTCCTTCCCTTCCTCTCCCCACAACAGGCCCCTTGTGAGGTAGGTGGGGTGGAGGGAGTTCTGAGAGAACTGGGACTGGCCCAAGGTCACTCAGCAGGCCTCATGTGTCTCAAAGCTGCTTACAATCGCCTCCCCTTCCCCTCCCCACAACAGACACCCTGTGAGGTAGGCAGGGCTGAGAGAGCTCTGAGAGAACTGCTTTTGAGAGAACAGCTCTGAGAGAACTGAGACTGGACCAAGGTCACCCAGCAGCTGTATGTGGAGGAGTGGGGAATCAAACCCGGTTCTCCAGATTAGATTCCACCACCTTTAACTACTACACAATGTTGACTCTTGTGTAAGGGCACGGATTCCTCTTCTCCATGAAAATCCATGGCTGAAGCTGTATCCTTCCAGGGAAATACCTCATGAACGGCTCATTAAAGTCGTATTATATCATCCCTAACATAATTGGTCCAGTAAAACAAGAACTCCTTGTTACATGTCGTATCTAACTCATTTGAGACTGTCGCCAGGGTTAAAAGTTTACTCAGGGTAGTTCAGCCCAAGTTGAACGTCGTCCTCTCAACATACAACAAGGGGAGGAGATCATAATCTAAATTGGGCTCCGCCCATTGGAATGCGATGAGGCGAATGTTAAGACAGCTCTTCAACGTGATCAGGCGAAAATGGGCTGCCATTTTGTTCGGGGGTTATCCAGGAGAGGACCGCACAAGCCAAGCAGTTCTTTCTACGACCTATAAAGGATATTTTTTTTGTATTAATGCCATAAATTTTGTAGAGCCAGCATGGCTTCTCACTGGATAATAGCTTAATTTTTCATTCGCATAATAACGGGCTGCCAGCCAAAACGAATGGGTGAAAAAACAAACATTTTTCCTCCATGACATGATCTATGACAGATGTACCGGTTTCTTCGGAGGCCTTTGGGCAGGGTATGCCGACCCGCCCCTTGCTTTGCCCAAGGGGGGGCGGAGAGAGCGAAAGAGAGAGAGAGAGAGAGAGAGAGAGAGAGAGAGAGAGAGAGAGAGAATTAACACCAAGGAAAGAGAGTGAACTATAAAAGAACTCCACGAAAAATGATACCGCGCTCTCTCTCCTTGACTCAAGACTGCACTTGGCCAACTGCCCATTTTAAAACCACATTAAAATACCCCGGACGTTTTTAAAAAATGGCTTGTAGATTATGTGTAATGTGTGTATATACAGAATACAATGAAAAATGGTCTTTCTGGCTCTTCTAAAATGACCATTTCCCCCCCTCTTTTTTGGTAGATAAGGACAGACAAAAAAAACCCAACTTCTGCTAAAAAAATAACACGGGATATGATTTTGCTCTTCCAAAACCAAGGAAGATATATATATATATATATCTGTGTGTGTGTGTATGACATCTCTGGAGTAGGTTAGAGGCGAGAAGGTAAAGCTTTGCCTTAAGTGTTTACAGTGGAAGACTTTGCGGCGAGTCATATTTTTGGATTGTATCGGACTAGAGCATTACCGAACGGCTTGAGCTAAAGTGGCCATTACAGGAGTCAATAATTACGGTTCTGTTGGAGAGGATATCGCATTACAGTGTGATATAAATGGGGGGAAAGGAAAGGAAAGAGAACCACCGAGGCCCCCAAGCCCTTGAAACATGACAAGAGATCCAGAAATCAGCAGCAAAAAAGATAGGAATGGCACACTTGGTAGATATGAGCAGATTTTAAAACAGAGACCTGAAATGTCTCCCAATTAAGGCGCATATCAGAAGGAAATAACACATATGTAGTTCTACATCAAATGCCTCAAAGTACACCCAAGTTTATCCTGATATTTCTTAAGGGTGTCCTTAGGTATACCCCCCCCACCCCATATTGGTAAGATAACAAATGAAATCTGAAGAAATGAGTATTGATTCACGAACGCTCCTACCCTGCCACATATCTCATTAGTCTTTAAGGAGCTACTGGACTCTCGCTCTTTTCTGCTGCTGCAGACGGACGTTGGCTGAAGGACTGGATTGCCAAGTTTCAGAATCCCTGCTCAGCCCAACAAATTTCTCATTCAGGACAATGACATTCTAGAATTTGGGCTGTCAGCAGACTAAAGAGATCATTCAGTTGAATTTTAATCGAGTAACCCGTTACAGCTCCATATGCATCAAGCCAATAGTTCTGAAGGGGGAAAACACAGCAACACCTTGTTTTTTTTTCAAAAAGCATCCTAAAGTTTAAAATAATGCAATGGTTGCATTCACACGCACGAGATAATACGGGGGGAAGCGAGGGTATTTGCTCCGCAGGAATTTGACCTGCATTTGCGTGATCACACAGTCCCCGGGAGCTGCGGGGGCAGCCCGCCACTGCGTGATCAGACACAACCGCGAGTGAGTTGGTGGGGGTTTTTTGCCACGTATTTCCGGTGCGCTTCAACGGGGGATCGATTATTTGCATCTCCGCACCGAGTGCTCCCTATGCAGTGTGCAATGATGTAAATACTGAAACGGGGGAAAAAACAATGGCATGGAGTCGGGATGGTCTGACCACCCCGACGCCATGAGACCATCCCGACGCCATGAGAGCGCACTGGCGCAATCATGCAGGGGAAAGTTCATTCCCGGCTTGTCACAAACCTGTTTGCTACTGAACGTTCCCCGGTGTCTTTCTACTATGCTTCTGTGGTGGAGCAAAATGGGTTGTCGATGGGTGCAGGATGCTTGGCAGATGTTGGCGTCTGGTCACACCCTTAAAATCTGCCCGGCATTCTCACCTATGGCACGGCTAATTCTGCGTGTGATCACGACCAATGACAGAGCTGCAATATTTAGGAGTTAAACAGCCAAGGTTTCAAATTATTATTGACTTTTTCATTAAACATAAAATAAAATTATGTTTCTCCATTTGGTTGTGCTGTTTCCCATTTCTACAATCCTGGAATCATTGCTTGTTAGACATTTTATCTGGGTTGCCAATGGGTGCAGGACGCTTGGCAGATGTTGGCGTCTGATCACACCCTTAAAATCCGCCCGGCATTCTCACCTATGGCACGGCTAATTCTGCGTGTGATCACGACCAATGACAGAGCTGCGATATTTAGGTGTTAAACAGCCAGGGTTTCAAATTATTATTGACTTTACCATAAAAAATAAAATAAAATTATGTTTCTCCATTTGTTTGTGCTGTTTCCCAGTTCTACAATCCTGGAATCATTGCTTGTTAGACATTTTATCCCCAACATGGTGCGCACAAACACTTCTCCTGACTCCCACCAAGTGGTTTTAGAAAGTGGGTGGAGCCAGGTGAGACTGGCTGCTGGAGATTTGATTGGCTGTGCAGATTTTTTTAAAAAAATGTTGGTTGGCAGCAGCTGCCTCCACAGGACAAGGATCTTCACTGAGTGACTTGACGGTAAGCTGCAGCAGCAGCCATTTTGTGACCGGCTCCGCTTCCAGCAGCTATTTTGCAGCAGCCATTTTGTGACTGAGCCCACCACACTGTGTCTGAATTCCGAATGTACCTGCAGGCTCGAAAAGGTCGGGGACCCCAGTCTTTTGCAGTCTGATCATGAAAAAAAATTCTTTGGCACCATTGACCTTTGAGTCTCAGGGAGACTTTGGGAAGTAGGTGTATTGGGATATCTCCCTTCTTTCGCTCTCCCTGCTAGTGCCTCTTCTAGATAATATGACTCCTCATACAGCCTCTCTCCAACTTTCTTGATGGACAAGTAGAAGGAAGGAGTCATGGACTGCGGACAGACTGGCAGCTTGGAGCGATATGGCGCCGCCTCTATTTGCAGCGGGTGGAACAAAACCCTGCATCCAAAGATTAACCTCACCTTTCCCTCCCCCCTTTTTAAAAAGCAGATGTCTAGTCCTCATGTCTGCAGTGAGAGCATACCATGATCACCACTTTTTCTTTTTTTACATTGGATTTATATACTGCCCATGACCCCTAATGGGTCTCAGAGTGGTTTACACTGTACTACTAGTATAGTAGTTAGTTAACCTACCTAGGGCCACACATTTCACAGAGGGGGGGGCTGCCTACCGACACCCTTTTTGGCGGCGCGTTCTATCTTCTCCCGGCGGGCTACGGGTATTATTCTGGCATCTTCAGGGTAACCGGCGACCACCTCCGGCAGGCTCGATGTTTCCTCCTCTGCGTGTGACTGCTTCTGGCTGCAGCTTCCGGCTTACGTCCTTCAGGCTCCTGCCGTGCTACGCTGTCTTGCGCCCACATCGCCGTAGCTCCACATCCATCAGGTCTGGTCGCAGTCTTCCTTAGATCGCCAGGAGCTCCGCCGCCATTGTTGTTGCTGCCACCGCCGTCTTTGCCACCACCGCCAACACTCCTGGCACGGAACCAGGAGGTGGGTGCCCCCTGCCACCTAGGGCAGGTACCCATTTATCTACTTGTACTTACTTTCGAACCGCTGGGTTGGCGGGAGCTGTGAGAAAGGGCCGGAAGCTCACTCCGGCCGCGGTGGAGTCTCGAACAGCCATTGAGGCTGTTCGCTATAGTTGTTACTTTGCAGGCGTTGTACTGCCTGCGCCACCGCTCTT
>NW_015163189.1:52566-55638 GCF_001447785.1 Gekko japonicus | reverse complement strand
TGACTTGGATGGTCCAAGCGAGCCCGATCTTGTCAGAGCTCAGAAGCTAAGCAGGGTTGGCCCTGGTTAGGACTTGGATGGGAGACCACCGAGGAAGTCCAGGGTCACTACGCAGAGACAGCTAATGGCCAACCACTTCTGCCTTGACTTGGATGGTCCAAGCGAGCCCGATCTTGTCAGAGCTCAGAAGCTAAGCAGGGTTGGCCCTGGTTAGGACTTGGATGGGAGACCACCGAGGAAGTCCAGGGTCACTACGCAGAGACAGCTAATGGCCAACCACTTCTGCCTTGACTTGGATGGTCCAAGCGAGCCCGATCTTGTCAGAGCTCAGAAGCTAAGCAGGGTTGGCCCTGGTTAGGACTTGGATGGGAGACCACCGAGGAAGTCCAGGGTCACTACGCAGAGACAGCTAATGGCCAACCACTTCTGCCTTGACTTGGATGGTCCAAGCGAGCCCGATCTTGTCAGAGCTCAGAAGCTAAGCAGGGTTGGCCCTGGTTAGGACTTGGATGGGAGACCACCGAGGAAGTCCAGGGTCACTACGCAGAGACAGCTAATGGCCAACCACTTCTGCCTTGACTTGGATGGTCCAAGCGAGCCCGATCTTGTCAGAGCTCAGAAGCTAAGCAGGGTTGGCCCTGGTTAGGACTTGGATGGGAGACCACCGAGGAAGTCCAGGGTCACTACGCAGAGACAGCTAATGGCCAACCACTTCTGCCTTGACTTGGATGGTCCAAGCGAGCCCGATCTTGTCAGAGCTCAGAAGCTAAGCAGGGTTGGCCCTGGTTAGGACTTGGATGGGAGACCACCGAGGAAGTCCAGGGTCACTACGCAGAGACAGCTAATGGCCAACTACTTCTGCCTTGACTTGGATGGTCCAAGTGAGCCCGATCTTGACAGAGCTCAGAAGCTAAGCAGGGTCGGCCCTGGTTAGGACTTGGTTGGGAGACCACCAAGGAAGTCCAGGGTTTCTATGCAGAGGCAGGCAATGCTGAACCATTTCTATTTGTCTCTTGCCTTGAAAACCTTAATGGGGTCGTGGTAAGTCGGCTGCACGTTCCACCACCACAAAGAGAAAGATGTTACCATGCTGGCCTCTGTGATAACATTCCTTGATGTCTCTGGGTGCACGCCTTGGAACGTTTACCATCTCGGCTAACCAGGTGTTTTGCCTGATCGCAGAATAGGAAGGAAAATGGAGCTTTAATTGGCAGAAAGAAGAAGAAGTTCTTTCCCTTTGTTCCTGTTTTCCTTTTATTTATACACACAGACCTCTTATTTATACCTCTCCAAACCCCAGGCAAACCCAATTACGCCCTCATGCCAGGGGGCATCACCAGATGGCAGCGTCTGTCTATACACACAGGCAGGCAGAATGGTCAGATCAATTATGTAGTGGTAGAGTTGATAGTTTCGAGACGTCCCCTTGCATTTAGCATAGCAACGTTCGGGAATTGGCACTCGGAGGGGTTTCCCTGAGGTCACATGACCTTCGTTAAAACGAGTCTTAAGAGACTGCTGGCAGAGGATGTTTGCGTTGCTCTTCGCGTTGAAGTGGTTTCAGGTCTTCCTCTGCGGAGTCAGAGATATTTATATGGTGTCCAAAGTGGAGCATAGGAGGTGCACTAGATTGAACTGAAAAAATGTTTTGCACAATGCTATAAATATGTATCAGGGGTCATTTCGTAGAAAAAGAGGTGCAGGAGCTCATTAGCACAACTCATTTGCATAACTCATTTGCATATGCCACACCCCCTAACATCACCGGAAGTGTGTCAGAAGGCACCACTGGACTGTTTTGGATCGCTAGCTATTGGGTGGAGGGAGAACGTGCAGATCTGTCCTGGCAGAGGAGGGAGAGCTTGTACCTGAATAAAACTTGGTCTTAAAGGAGCCACTGGACTGTTTTGGACTAGGGGGCCTGGGGGAGCTCTGCAACTTACCTGTCTGCTTCTTGCTCTGACTGAGGGCAGCTGGGAGCAGGGGGTGGGGCTTGTTGCATGTGCCCGCCCCCTGGGCTCCTTACTGCCGGAGCTCCGCTCCTGTGCGCTCCTGCAGGAAATGACCCCTGTGTATCACAACCAATGTTCCCTCTAAGCCAGGGGTGTCAAACATGTGGCCCGAGGAGGGCTTCCATCAGGCCCACAGTGGAGCTGGCCATCTCCTGCTTCCAGTTCTGCTGCTGTTGCTGCATCATCGCTTGCTTCGCCAGACTCTCTTAATCACTCAGCCATTTCATGTTTTAACCTGGGTCCTGGACTCAGAACTCTGAGCCTGAAATTTCTGTGGTGAATGTCGATAAATCAAAAGTAGGCTTGCAGCTTACAGAACTAATGTTTTAAGTGTGTTTTTATTTTAAGTAAAGAAAAACAAAACCCTTTGTGTTCGACACCCCTGCTCTAAGCTGTGGAGTCTTGTGAGCTAAAATTCCACTTTGTGAGCTACCGGCATTAAAGTTGTGAGCGAGTGATTCGGCTGCTGCATAAATGAGTTTGCTCCGGAGCCATCCTTCCTGAGTGAAGACAAAAATGTGTGATCCGGAAGCTAAAAAACTGCGAGCTAGCTCACACTAACTCAGCTTAGAGGGAACACTGATTACAACTAGATTTGTGTTCAGGAGCACCTTAGAAACTGGCAAGATATATCAGGGGGTGGGCTTTCCTGAGTCAAAGCTCTGTTCATCAGATACAAGCCAGAATGGAGACCCATACATCCTTATTGTTGGAGGGAGCGATTCAGCATGTGTGGGGGTGCCACATCACTCTAAGGGTGTCTAGGTGTTATCCCCTTTAAATGGGATGCCTCTCTTTGTCTTAACTTGGGAGGTGCCCTCTGACACCTCCTCTCTGTCGCTTTGTCCTCTCCCTCTCTTCACATGGCCTTCCATTGAAGACACATGTCTCTGCAGTTCTCTCCTGAAGAGATTATGCCCTCATACTCCCACACACATGATGCCAGACAGGCTGACCATTGTGGTAGGGACTCAGCATGCGTGGGGGTGCCACATCACTCTAAGGGTGTCTAGGTGTTATCCCCTTTAAATGGGATGCCTCTCTTTGTCTTAACTTGGGA
>NW_015163189.1:49634-52462 GCF_001447785.1 Gekko japonicus | reverse complement strand
AGACAGGCTGACCATTTGTGGTAGGGAAAGTCAATCAGGCTTCTTCCTCTTCTTTTGATTGCAACCGGCATGTGGACTGGATCTACTTGAATAAAGGTAAGTTCACCTTTTTTTGCAACATACTTCTTGGGAGATTTATTTATTGCGCTCAGTCTCATGCGACTATGTCTGGGCAAAACTCTGCTATATGAACCGACTATCCCAGTACTTATATCCCCATCAGAAGGTGAGAGGGGTGTTGCCAAGAAGGGACTTGGGATGCAAAGGTACAATGCACACTACAATCAGCCTGGGTAGAGCAGAGGAGAAATGCTTAGAATCAGTGTTCCCTCTAAGCTGAGTCGGTGTGAGCTAGCTCACAGTTTTTTAGCCTCCGGCGCACACGTTTTTGTCTTCGCTCAGGGAGGAGGGCTCCAAAGAAAAAGAAAAGATAAGAAGACACTTAAGTGAAGACCTGAGATTGCCTATGTTGATATTTACTGAATTTCTATTACCATCCAGATGTGATATAATAACCAAAATGCTTTTTTGTTCTTTCTATTTGAATGCTTTTATTAGAATTTAAGTAACTGAATGTAACCATAAGCATGTAGTTAAATATCTAAAGTGTATGAATAGCTTATCAAAGTATCTTGTTATTTTCTTTTGTAGTTTTAGTTTGTAGTTTGTAGGTGGAAAACCAATAAAATCATACGTATATATATATTTAAAAAGGAAGGATGGCTCTGGTGCAAACTGGTATATGCAGCGGCCAAATCACTCGCTCACAACTTTAATGTCGGTAGCTCACAAAGTTGAATTTTTGCAGGCTCAAAAAGTCTGGGGACTAGGGTTACCATCCCCCCGAATGGGGCGGGATTGTCCCCGATTTTGCGGCTCCCAATCTGCCGGCCAGCTGGCCGGTGGGGGGAGCCCCACCCCTGAAGAGCCCTGCTGCGTGCCACATGCCCAGCAGATGACATCACCTGGAGGTGACATCGATGCACTGGGCCTGTCGTGCAGGGAATGCTCTGATGTCGTTCAGACCCACAGTTGACGAGTCCGACTCTTTGCAACCCCATGGACCACATCATGTCGGGCCCTCCTGGAGAGCCAGTCATGGTGAAGTGCGCGGACTCTAATCTGGGAGAACCGGGTTTGATTCCCCACTCCTCCACTTGCACCTCGCTGGATGACCTTGGGCAAGCCGTAGTTCTGATAAGAGCTGTCCTTGAAAAAGGGCAGTTTCTGTCAAGAGCTCTCTCAGCCCCACCTCCCTTACTGATCTTGGTCGTCTTGAGATCAATTATTAACAGTGGGGGATCTCCAGGTACCACTTGGAGGCTGGGAACCATATGCTTCTGCACATGCACATACAGAACAGCTTCCGTGGCATTTTGGGTTGCTAATGATGTATGACGTTCCAGAGAGCCAATTCGGTGTAGTGGTTAAGTGCGCGAACTCTAATCTGGGAGAACTGGGTTTGATTCCCCACTCCTCCACTTGCACCTGGCTGGATGACCTTGGGCAAGCCATTGTTCTGTCAGAGCTGTCCTTGAAAAAGAGCAGTTTCTGTCAAGAGCTCTCTCAGCCCCACCTACCTCCCAGGGTGTCCGTTGTGGGGAAGGGAAAGGAGTTTGTAAGCCGCTCTGAGACTCCTTTGGGTAGTGAAGGGCGGGGTATAAATCCAATCTCCTCTTCTTCTTCTCCTGTCTTCCGTCGTGCTCTGGAGTTTGCTTAATTTCATGTTTGTTGCATCAATAACTATAAAGGTTTTAACCTCTGAGCCACTGCAGCCCCTTCTACGTCCCCTTCAATTCACAATGCTGGGTTTGATTCTCCGGTATCCATGCTTTGCATATCCCTCGTTCCTTCAGATGCAAGTGATTTTTGTTGTTGTTGCTAACCTTACAATGTAAATAAGTTAGGTAAGGTCAATCGTAGTATTGCTGTTTGCGGGGATTCCGGAGGGCCGAAGTCAGTATCCTGACCAAGGGAACTTTGACTCTTAAGAACATAAGAACATAAGAGATGCCAATGTTGGATCAGGCCAAAGGCCCATCCAGTCCAACACTCTGTATCCCACAGTGGCCAGAAATACCAGTGCCATCAGGAGGTCCACCAGTGGGGCCAGGACATTAGAAGCCCTCCCACTGTTGCCCCCCCAAGCACCAAGAATACAGAGCATCACTTGCCCCAGAGCCCCTATCTATACCTTGTGACTGATAGCCACTGGTGGACCTCTGCTCCATATAAGAACATAAGAGAAGCCAATGTTGGATCAGGCCAAAGGCCCATCCAGCCCAACACTCTGTGTCACACAGTGGCCAGAAATACCAGGTGCCATCAGGAGGTCCACCAGTGGGGCCAGGACACTAGGAGCCCTCCCACTGTTGCCCCCCCCAAGCACTCTTGAAACTCATCCGCCCCCCCAAAAAATCCTATTGGTCTCTAAGGTGCTACTGGACTTGAATCGAGCTGTTCATCCTTGTACAAACACCGTCCAGTGCCACTGTGTTGTTGTTGTTCAGTCGCGCAGTCGAGTCCGACTCTTCGCGACCCCATGGACCCCATCACACCAGGCCTTCCTGTCTTCTGTCATGTTCCGGAGTATGCTTAATTTCATGTTTGTTGCATCGATAACCAGGGGTCATTTCGTAGAAAAAGAGGTGCAGGAGCTATTTAGCATAACTCATTAGCATAACTTATTTGCATATGCCACACCCCCTGACATCACCGGATGTGTGTCAGAAGGCAAGACCCAGCACTCAGGCTCCACTGGACTGTTTTGGATTGCTAGCTATTGGGGGGGGGGACATGCAGATCTGCCCTCACAGAGGAGGGAGTGC
>NW_015163189.1:46525-49349 GCF_001447785.1 Gekko japonicus | reverse complement strand
GTTTGTTTACTGCCTGTCTGCACTCATCACCCACCCTCACTGTTGTTGTGGCACAGAATATTCACCGACTCTCTTAACTAAATAATAATAATAATAATAATAAAATAATATTTCCTCGAGGATTGACTGATTAGATCTCCCTGCAGTCCGAGGGGCTCTCAAGAGTCTTCCCCAGCACCATAATTCGAAAGCATCTATTCTTTGGCGCTCTGCCTTCTTTATGGTCCAATTCTCTCAGGGGGGACGCTCTAGCATTTGGCTTAAAATTCTATGGTGAATGGGTTATGTCATCACGTGCGCACAAGAGGTTCCCAGGGAACGGCGTGGAGCCCCCCGCTGGCAACAGGTAGGCATCTAGCTATGCTACTGGGGACCCCTGATCTAGTTAACATTCAAGCTATTTCCTATCCATTCCAAGAACCTCTCATGTTAATTGGAAGGCGAACGAGACACTACCCCTTAGAGCCCGTAATGATCCCCTTCTGGAGCTTTCCTTCCCCAATGACCGCAGGAACCCACTTGACAACTGACGATACCAGTTCCCCCAGCTGGCTAACGCCCTCATTCCATTTGTGCTTTTGCCTATTGGCACGAAAACCATTCAAATTAATCCAATATGCCCGTAACCCTCCAGAGTGTTTACAGGGTCTATCGGGCTCGTTGTACAAATTGAACAACACGTATTAAAAAGAAAAGAGAGAGAGAGAGAAAGAAGGAGCGGAATCACCCCGACGGTTTTAAATCACTCTTCGGTGTGCGAAGTAATTTAAAATTACTGGAGTGCTTCCAATTTTTATTAGTCCTTGAATCTGGAAGTGACTCGGGGTCTTCTGGGCATGTGCAGCCCTCTGTGAATTACAATTACCAAGCTCGTACAGTTTTTGTCCCCTTTCTTGCTTTAAAGCCACTTTGTTTTAGAAGGAATAAACGGTAACTGATATTACAGTGATTTTTTAAATTTATTTTTGAAAGAAGCATTTCAGGTCCACAGCAATGTCCCTTCTAAGCTGTGGAATCTTGCAAGCAAAAATTCTACTGTGTGAAGAACTGACATTAAAGTTGCGAGCGAGTGATTTGGATGCTGCATAAATTAGTTTGCTCTGGACTGGAGCCATCCTTCCTGAGCTAAGACAAAAATGTGTGAACCAGTGGCTAAAAAGCTATAAGCTAACTCACACTAACTCAGCTTAGAGGGAACACTGCTCTGGAGCCATCCTTCCTGAGCTAAGACAAAAATGTCTGAGCTGGAGGCTAAAAAACTGTGAGCTAGCTCACACTAACTCAGCTTAGAGGGAACACTGCTCTGGAGCCGTCCTTCCTGAGCTAAAACAAAAATGTGTGAGCTGGAAGCTAAAAAGCTGTGAGCCAGCTCACACTAACCCAGCTTAGAGGGAACACTGCTCTGGAGCCATCCTTCCTGAGCTAAGACAAAAATGTCTGAGCTGGAGGCTAAAAAACTGTGAGCTAGCTCACACTAACTCAGAGAGGGAACACTGCTCTGGAGCCGTCCTTCCTGAGCTAAGACAAAAATGTGTAAGCTGGAAGCTAAAAAGCTGTGAGCCAGCTCACACTAACCCAGCTTAGAGGGAACACTGGTCCACAGTATACATTTCAGTGTTCCCTATTCATTAGGGGAAATCCTCCCCTTTTTTACATGATCGTTCCTAGTGGGAAATCATAGTCCTTATTTGGCCTTCGAAGGAGATTCCGAGGGTGCCTTTTCAAAACCATTAGTGCGGGTGGCCAATGAATGAAGAAGCAGTTTGTCATTCAATAGAAGAGCAAGACTGGAGTCCAGTCGGACCTTACAGAACAACAAGACATCCAGGGTATGAACTTTCAACAGTAAAGGGTACATGCTTTTGAGAGTCAAACTCCCTTCATCAGATGCGGATTCTTAAGAACATAACAGCATGAGAAGCCTGCTAGATCTGACCAGTCCAACATTCTGTCTCAATCCATGGACAACCAGTTCCTCTGGAGAGCCAACAACAGGGCACAGAGGCCAAGGCCTTCATAAGAACATCATAAGAGCCCTGCTGGATCAGACCAGGGGTCCATCTGGTTTAGCATCCTGTCTCACACAGTGGCCAACCAGTTCCTCTGCAGGGTCAACAACAGGTGAGAGAGGCCAAGGCCTTCATAGGAACATAAGAAGAGCCCTGCCGGATCACACCAATGGTCCATCTGGTTTAGCATCCTGTCTCACACAGTGGCCAACCAGTTCCTCTGCAGGGTCGACAACAGGTGAGAGAGGCCAAGGCCTTCATAAGAACATAAGAAGAGCCCTGCCGGATCACACCAATAGTCCATCTGGTTTAGCATCCTGTCTCACACAGTGGCCAACCACTTGCTTTGGAGGCTGGACTCTAGGGCATGGTACCCCACTGAGGTTCCTGTTCTTCCTAGGCTCCACCCCAAACCTCCCCAAGTTTCCCAGCTAGGAGCTGGTAACCTTACACCCCCACCAGTGGACAGAGAGGACCTGGCAATTGCTGAGCGGTCGGGTTAGAACAGATAAAAGGAAGTCCTTCTTCACCCAAAGAGTGATTCACACGTGGAATTCACCACCACAGGAGGTGAAGGCGGCCAGTAGCATGGACAGCTTCAAGAGGGAATTAGATAAGCATATGGAGCAGAAGTCCATCAGTGGCGGTGAGCTCCCGTCTCTAGTTCCAGCTCCTGCCAACCTAGCAGTTCGAAAGCAAGACATTGCAAGTAGATCAATAGGTACCACTTTGGTGGGAAGGTAACGGCGTTCCGTGCGCCTTGGTGTTTAGTCATGCCGGCCACATGACCACGGAAACGTCTTCAGACAGCGCTG
>NW_015163189.1:45238-46057 GCF_001447785.1 Gekko japonicus | reverse complement strand
CCCCCTCCCCCCATCTGTACCTACAAGAAGTCTATTATTCAAAGCGACAAGATTGGAGTTCAACAGCAAAGTGAATCAAAAAGCTGTGTTGGTCCGCTTGGCTTTTCATTCCTTTTCCTTCCCACCCACCCCCTTTAAATACTTTAATTTTACAAAATACATCATGTCTACTCCAGTTTCCTGTTTGCCACCGCGCTACTAAAACAGCTAGTAGAGCTAATGCTGTGTCCTCCAACAAATTAGAGAACTGCTGAAGAAGCTGAAGAAGAACAGAAAAACAGTTCCGTTAGTGACCAGTGAGCTCTTGGCCAACTCGGCCAGCAATTATCAGCAAAGCCAGCATCACAGCTGGCACAACCAGAAGCCAAGTAAAGAATGCGGGAATGTGCTACTTCGCTAAGATAGCCAGCTGACTAGGCTATTTCTGTCCTGCACGGTATCATCCTAAACAGTTACCTTTCAAAGACCATTGGCTTAAATTGATTCAGGTCTATCAATGGCTACCATCCATGGTGACTGAGGGGGACCTCCACATTCAGAGGCACTAAACCTCTAAATTCCCGAGCCAGAAGTCAACATCAGGGCAAGACTTTGGCCTCTCTGCCCTGTTGTTGTCCGTCCAGAGGAGCTGGTTGGCCACTATGTGAGAAAGGAAGCTGGACTAGATGGACCACTGGCCTGATCCAGCAGGGCTCTTCTTTATGTTCTTATGAAGGTCTTGGCTTCTATCGCCCAGTTGTTGGCCCTCCAGAGGAACTGGTTGGCCACTGTGTGAGACAGGATGCTGGACTAGATGGACCACTGGTCTGATCCAGCAGG
>NW_015163189.1:44827-45171 GCF_001447785.1 Gekko japonicus | reverse complement strand
CAGAGAGGCCAAGGCCTTCCTAAGAACATCAGAAGAGTGCTGCTGGATCGGACCAGCATCCTGTCTTACACAGTGGCCAACAACAGGGCATAGAGGCCGAGGTCTTCATTAGAACATCAGAAGAGCCCGCCTGGATGAGACCAGGGGTCATAAGAACATAAGAACATAAGAGATGCCAATGTTGGATCAGGCCAAAGGCCCATCCAGTCCAACACTCTGTATCACACAGTGGCCAGAAATACCAGTGCCATCAGGAGGTCCACCAGTGGGGCCAGGACATTAGAAGCCATCCCACTGTTGACCCCCCCAAGCACCAAGAAGACAGAGCATCACTTGCCCCAGAG
>NW_015163189.1:39870-44731 GCF_001447785.1 Gekko japonicus | reverse complement strand
CTTCCGTTCTTATGTTCTTAATCCTATCTCCAATTGAGGGGCTCAATGCCCTTAAAGGTTGACCATCAGACTCATTTCCCAGGTAAGTGAAGAGGCAACATCCCAGCATCAAGGATCAGCAGTCTGCAAAGGAAACAACAAAATGTACTTTGTATAGCTTGTTTAATATTTGATAGACAGAACCTTTGTAATGGAAAGGGATGCAAAGATCACCCCCCTCCCCCCATCTGTACCTACAAGAAGTCTATTATTCAAAGCGACAAGATTGGAGTTCAACAGCAAAGTGAATCAAAAAGCTGTGTTGGTCCGCTTGGCTTTTCATTCCTTTTCCTTCCCACCCACCCCTTTAAATACTTTAATTTTACAAAATACATCATGTCTACTCCAGTTTCCTGTTTGCCACCGCGCTACTAAAACAGCTGGTAGAGCTAATGCTGTGTCCTCCAACAAATTAGAGAACTGCTGAAGAAGCTGAAGAAGAACAGAAAAACAGTTCCGTTAGTGACCAGTGAGCTCTTGGCCAACTCAGCCAGCAATTATCAGCAAAGCCAGCATCACAGCCGGCACAACCAGAAGCCAAATGAAGAATGCAGGAATGTGCTACTTCACTAAGATAGCCAGCTGACTTGGCTATTTCTGTCCTGCACGGTATAATCCTAAACAGAGTTACCTTTCAAAGACCATTGGCTTAAATTGATTCAGGTCTATCAATGGCTACCATCCATGGTGACTGAGGGGGACCTCCACATTCAGAGGCACTAAACCTCTAAATTCCCGAGCCAGAAGTCAACATCAGGGCAAGACTTTGGCCTCTCTGCCCTGTTGTTGTCCGTCCAGAGGAGCTGGTTGGCCACTATGTGAGAAAGGAAGCTGGACTAGATGGACCACTGGCCTGATCCAGCAGGGCTCTTCTTTATGTTCTTATGAAGGTCTTGGCTTCTATCTCCCAGTTGTTGGCCCTCCAGAGGAGCTGGTTGGCCACTGGGTGAGACAGGATGCTGGACTAGATGGACAACTGGTCTGATCCAGCAGGGCTCTTCTGATGCTCTTTATAAAATGAGTTACTTCATGGCTCAACCATGAAGACCTCTACAGTTCTGGTGACCTCTAACCACCACCACCCTCTTATTTTGGCAGTTGGCATTAATGCTGTGTTCTAGGCAACCACATCCAGCAGGGCTCTTCTGATGCTCTTTATAAAATGAGTTACTTCATGGCTCAACCATGAAGACCTCTACAGTTCTGGTGACCTCTAACCACCACCACCCTCTTATTTTGGCAGTTGGCATTAATGCTGTGTTCTAGGCAACCACACAACTACGGTGGACAGCCAAACAGTAAAGGAGGCGAAACCAAAATGTACATTTTCATCTTCCAGGTGACTGAAATCAAATGTGACTGCACCAGGCTTTTTTTGTAGAAAAAGCCCAGCAGGAACTCATTAGCATAATAGGCCACACCCAACAGCATGAACTCATTAGCATATTAGGCCACACCCCTGACAGCACTGCTCATTAGCATATTAGGCCACACACCCATGTTACCAGAAGTGTGGTCATCCAGCCACGCCCACCTTTTGCTTCTTATTCTGTTGACCTTGTTTGTGGTCAAAACCCAGGGCTTTTTTTGGAGCAGGAACACCTTTGCATGTTAGGCCACACACCCCTAATGTAGCCAATTCTAATGTGTTTCTGCTGTTGGGTGTGGCCTATTATGCTAATGGGTTCCTGCTGGGCGTGGCCAACTTGGGAGCCAGCCGGAACTATGTGTTCCTGCCCAAAAATAGCCCTGTGACTGCAGAATGTAACAGCAGGTAACAGATGTTTTACCAATGGTATGTCACCCCGAAAGATATTGAAAAGATGAACAAGAATTACAAAGGGGCTTGCTGGAAATGTAAAGAAGTAGATGGCGCTTTGTTATCATGTGCAGCGGATTTGCATCAAGACGAAACGATACTGGAAAATATATACATGAAGAGATTCAAAATATTTTAAAAACCAAATTCAAGATGGAACCAGAGACTATGTTACTGGGAACTTCACAAGACCTACTTAGATATATGTTGACAGCTGCCGGAGTAATGTTGTTGTTGTTCAGTCGCTCAGTCAAGTCCAACTCTTCGCAGCCCCATGGGCCATATCACGGCAGGCCCTCCTGTCTTCATCTTGCCCCAGAGTTTGCTTAATTTCATGTTCATTGCATCAATGACATTGTCTAACCATTTCATCCTTTGCAGTCCTCTTCTTCTTTTTCCTTCAGTCTTTCCCAGCATCAGGGTCTTCTCCAGTGAGGGCTCCCTTCTCATTTGGTGGCCAAAGTCTTTGAGCTTCAGCAGGGCTATTTTTGAGCAGGAACGCACAGGAACGGAGTTCCGGCTGGCTCCCGAGTTGGCCACGCCCAGCAGGAACTCATTAGCATAATAGGCCACACCCAACAGCAGAAACTCATTAGGATTGGCTACATTAGGGGTGTGTGGCCTAACATGCAAAGGGGTTCCTGCTACAAAAAAAGGCCCTGGGTTTTGACAACAAACGAGGTAAACAGAATAAGAAGCAAAAGGTGGGTGTGGCTGGATGAGCACACTTCTGGTAACATGGGGGTGCGGCCTAATGTGCTAATGAGCTGTGCTGTCAGGGGTGTGGCCCAATATGCTAATGAGTTCCTGCTGTTGGGTGTGGCCTCTTATGCTAATGAGTTCCTGCTGGGCTTTTTCTACAAAAAGAGCCCTGACTACTTCAGTATCTGGCCTTTCAGGGAACAGTCAGCGTTGGTTTCTTTTAGGACTGACTGATTCGATCTCCTTGCAGTCCAAAGGACACTCAAGAGTCTTCTCCAGCACCATAATTCAAATGTATGTATTTTTTGGCGTTCGGCCTTCCTTATAGTCCAATTCTCACAGCCATACATTGCTACTGGGATTACCATTGCTTTGACCATATGGACTTTTTAAATATTCACAATGAATTGGAAGACAGAAGAGTGTCCTACAATAGAGGACTGGAATGTAACACTGGCAAAACTAACTAATTATATAAACAGGGACCATTGAAAGAACTTCAGCAGAAATGGCAAGCTTACTACTCATATTATGGGAATAGCTTTTTTTTTTTGAGTTTCAGAATTATCTGAATATCATATTGAAGGTGATGAAGATATAGAGTATAGTTTTAATATTTTTTTTGTTTAGTATTCTGCTAGCATCACACAAAACCATAATTAGGATTGAGGGAGGATAATCAACCATGGTGTCAGATCCTGAGTACACCTTTCCTGGTTCCTGCCACATGTTTTAGAAAGTGGGTGGGGCCAGATGAGGCTTTTCCCCAGGAGAGCTTCTGATTGGCCACTGAGGATCTGCTTGGCTTAGGTAAAGGTAAAGGTTCCCTCGCTCGAAAGCCAGTCGAATCCGACTCTAGGGTTGCGGTGCTCATCTCCGTTTCAAAGCCGAAGAGCCAGCGCTGTCCAAAGACGTTTCTGTGGTCATGTGGCCGGCATGACTAAACACCAAGGCGCACGGAACGCTGTTACCTTCCCACCGAAGTGGTACCTATTTATCTACTTGCAATTTCTTGCTTTCGAACTGCTAGGTTGGCAGGAGCTGGAACTAGAGATGGGAGCTCACTCCGTCATGCGGCACCCGGGTCTCGAACTGCTGAACTGCTGACCTTCCACAGCCTGCAGTTGAGCGTCTTAACCACTTGAGCCACTGCTTGGCTTAGCAGATTTCTAAAATGTTACTTTGGGAGCAGCTGCCACCACGAGCACAAGTTTCTTTCCACACTGTCTGTAGGATGTGCGTGCAGGCAAGAATCTCTTTTAAAACAGAATGTTCGTTTTAAAAAGGCCTCCTTGCAAACACGGTTTCAACTGAAACATTGAAGAGCTACTATTAGAATTGTGCCTAACCTCACTCCTTGAAAGTTTGTGGTTAGCTTCACCTCCTACAGTAGCCATTTTGTAGCTGTACCGACCACCCTGTGTCAGAAGTCCAAAGGTGCCAGCAGGCTCAAAAAGTTTGGGATTCCCTGCCCTAAATAACCATGGTTAATGGAATGGCTGTCATTCAGGCCATCATACTAAGCGTACTTGAATCAAACCAGGGTTGTGGGAACCAAGTCAGCTGAGCCAGTTTGGAGAGGTGGTTTGGAGTGCAGACTCTAATCTGGGAGAACCGGGTTTGATTCCCCACTCCTCCACATGCAGCCAGCTGGGTGACCTTGGGTCAGTCAAAGTACTTTGCGAACTGTTCTTTCAAGAGCAGTTCTCTCAGAGCTCTCTCAGCCCCACCTACCTCACAGGGTGTCTGTTGTGGGGAGAGGAAGGAAAGGAGATTGTAAGACACTCTGAGACTCTGAGTGACAGGTGGGGTAAGAACATAAGAACATAAGAGATGCCAATGTTGGATCAGGCCAAAGGCCCATCCAGTCCAACACTCTGTGTCACACAGTGGCAAGAAATACCAGGTGCCATCAGGAGGTCCACCAGTGGGGCCAGGACACTAGAAGCCCTCCCACTGTTGACCCCTCCCCCAAGCACCAAGAAGACAGAGCATCCCTTGCCCAGAGTCCCTATCTATACCTTGTGGCTAATACCCACTGATGGACCACTGCTCCATATGCTTATCTAATTCCCTTTTAAAGTTGTCCATGCTTGTAGCCGCCACCACTTCCTGTGACAGTGAATTCCATGTGTTAATCACTCTTTGGGTGAAGAAGGACTTCCTTTTATCCATTCTAACCCGACCGCTCAGCAATTTCATGGAGTGCCCATGAGTTCTTGTATTGTGAGAAAGGGAGAAAAGTACCTCTTTCTCTACTTGCTCTTTCTCTACCTGCTCTACAAATCTGATATCCTCCTC
>NW_015163189.1:27426-39118 GCF_001447785.1 Gekko japonicus | reverse complement strand
CGACAGGTGCTCGACCAGCGGCCCGGCCGGGCCTGGACCCGCCCCCGCAGGTCGAGCGAGGCGGCTGCGGACTCCGCCGAGCGGCGGCCCGGGGAGCTGGGAAGCCAAGGGGCGGGGCCAGGTGCCTCGGCGTCTGTGCCTTTGGAGGGGGGTGTGCCCAGGGAGCCGGGAATGCCGGAAATGAAGGGGGTAATAAAGAGAGCCGGGGAGCAAGCCGGTGAGGAAGCACCAGGCTGGCGGGAGCTGGGGCCGTTCTGGGGGCGCTGAGAGAAAAAAGAGAGCCCAGCGCAGAGAAAGCAAAAGCCGGTGGTGGACAAAGGGAGTGACGTAACTCCCTGACTGGTCCGCTTCTGAGGCGAGCTCCCTGCTTCCAAAGGAGATCTCCTTCATTGACAGGCGTTCCCGGGTTCCTGCCCGTCGGTCACAGGGCGGGGCACGGTGCAGGAGTCACGACAACAAGCACCCTGCCCGGGAGGACGGCGGGGAGCCCCACAGATCTCATCCCTCATTTTATCAGAGTTCAACTCAGGACACAATACCTTGCATTTAGCCTTGGTTATATCAGCATCTGTTTATCCCGGGGACAAGTGTGGGGCAAAACCAGGGTGACTTCAATGTAATGTGGAAACAAAAAATATCCTGAGATAATTACAGGAGAGAACTCGAGTGTAGTGTAGAATGTAGGTTCAAGCACAGGGTTGAACCTGGATTTAAGGTCTAGTGCAGAATCACCCATATGAGTTCCCAACTGTGAACTCGAAGTCTGCAGAAGTACCACATCCCTAGAGACCAGTTAAAATATAAAATCAGCTGCTCAAGAAAGGCAACAGGACAAAATACAAGACAAAAAGAATACATGTACCAGGTAAGAAAGAGTACCATTGAAAAAGATAACTCTCAGTCTTTGTCTTAAGAATGACCGGGGCTGAATGGAAAATCACAGCTCATCAACAGAACTGACATTTACCCTTTCCCCCACTAATTAAGGATAAAAATGGGAAACCATGCTATGTATTTTCTGTGAGCAGTCACACAGAGAGAGATAGCCATAGTCTTGCTTCAGGAAGAGAAATATTTCAGCATGACCTGAATGACAACTCTGGGGCAAAATTATTTATGACGACAGGGCTGCGATAAACTGAAGGTGACCTTGGACTTGCAGTTCTTGATATTAAAAAAAATATCCAAACTGTGATCCTGCTCTTCAGACAGAACTTTTGTCTGTGACGAAACATGATTCACAAAAGGAAGAGACACGATTAAAAAAAGGAAGAGACACTAGAGATGGTATTGCAGATTTACTGTGGTTACAGGAGCATATGAGAGAATTTCAAAAGAAAATCAGCTTGTGTTTAATAGATTATAGCAAAGGTTTTGTTTGTGGGGAATAGGGATGTGCATTCAGGTCGGACAAACCGAAAACCCCCAAATAGTGCCTATTTGACATTATTCAGGCCTGCCTAAAGCCGAATCAGATTCCCTAATCTGATTTGGCTGGCCAAACAGGGATTCCCCGAATGGATGCCATATATTCGGCATCCATTCGGGGAAGCCTTTTGCTGGGCGAGGGGAAGGCCTGCACCTTCCAGGGCCTTTCCCAGCAGGCCCGCCTTGGTGCGCAGGCCAGAGAAGGCCGGGAGGTACTCTACAGGCTTCCCCTGGCTCACCTGCTTTGGCGGGCAGGCTGGGGAAGGCACGGGAGGCATTTAAATGCCTCCCTGATCCTTCCAGTCCCCTCCCTGGCCCACCCACTGAGGCAAGGGAAGACAGTAGGGGCTAGTTTGGAGGGCAGTGGCCTCCCTTCATTGAAGAGAAGGCAGATTGCCTTCCCTTCAATGAAGGGAGCGTGAGGGGATTTAAACTTTAAATCTCCATTCGCACTGCAGGGGTGGCACACTCCATTGTGTGGTGCCCGGGCAAGCTGGCCCTCGGAGGGTAGGCAGTTTAAACTGCCTTCGCTTGGCTTGCCCGGGAGCCCTGGGCCAAAAGTGATTTGGCTGGTCAAATGATTCCCAAATTGGCTTGCATTGCTGAAAGTGGCATTCGGGGGTCATTCGGCAGGCTGAATCAGATTCGGCCCAATTCGGCCGAACAGAATTGGGCTGATTTTTTTTTTTTTGCACACCCCTAGTGGAGAGCATGAAAGGCTCTGGTTGATTTTAAAATAAATGGGCATGTTTTTTTGTTTGTTTTGATGCACAACCTGTACTCTGGACAAGAGGCCACTGTTAGAATATGGAGAAACAAAATGGTTTCCAATTGACAGAGGTGTCAGACAAAGATGTATTTCATCTCCCTGTCTCTTCGATCTGTATGCAAAGCATATCATAAGGAAAGCTGGATTGGATTTAGATGAAGGTGGAGGGGGAAAAAATTAGCGGAAGGAACATTAACAATTTGAGATATGCAGATAACACCACATTATTGGCAGAAAACAGTGAAGACTTGAAATGACTACTGACTAAGGTTAAAGCAGGAAGTGTCGAAGCAAGATTATACCTGAACATCAAAAAGACAAAAAGACAAAAGTAATGACTAAATGATAAAAAGACAACAGTAAAGACAAAAAAAAAAGACAAAAGAATTACATAACTTTAAGGTTGATGATTAAGAAATTGAAAGTGTTCAAGATTTTCTGTTCCTTGGCTGTTCATCAGCCAAAAGGGAGACTACAAACAAAGAAATCAGAAGGAGATGGAAACTTGGAAAGACAACCATGAAGGAGCTACAAAATATCCTTAAATGTAACCACATATCACTGGCGACCAAGATCAAGACAACTCATTCTATAGTATTCCCCATTACAATGCATGGATGTGAAAGCTAGACAGTGCAGAAAGCATGTGGGAACAAAGTGGATTCTTTTGAAATGTGGTGTTGGAGGAGATTTCTAGATCAATTAAATCCTGACCTTTATCTAGAAGCTAAAATATCTAAACTGAGACCGATTTCCAACAAGCAGCTGCACCACCCTTGGTCTTCCCCTTCCCCCGATTATATCCGTCAATTTCCCACTACTTGCTGCATGGCCGCATTTTGACCCGCAGCATCCCCTGATTTCCCCTGCATCTTCTCGATCCTTGTTTTTTGGAGACTGAGAAGATGCAAGGAAAATCCGGAGATGCTGTGGGTCAAGATGCGGCCACACAGCAAGTAGTGGGAAATTGACAGATACAATCGGGGGAAGGGGAAGAGCAAGGGCGGCGCAGCTGCTTGTGGGAAATCGGTCAGCATGAATTACATAAAAATAAATAAAAACCCAAATAACAGTTTAGGACCACTTTGAACAGTTGTGTGTGTTAAGTGCCGTTAAGTCGCTTCCAGCTTATGGTGAAATATCCTCTGAAATATTCTATCCTGAACATCCTCTGAAATATTCTATCCTGAACAGCTGGTCTCGCAAACAGAGGGCATTGGCCTGCCTTATACTGAATCAGGCCACTGGTCCATCAAAGTCAGTATTGTCTACTCTGACTGGCAGCACCTCTCAAGGCCCTCCCACTGCTCTCCAGGCCCCCCTGGTGGACCTCCTGATGGCATCTGGTATTTTTGGCCACTGACAGAGTATTGGACTGGACGGGTCATTGGCCTGATCCAACATTGGCTTCTCTTATGTTCTCATATGGAGCAGAGGTCCCTCAGTGGCTATTAGCCACAAGGTATAGCCACTGGGGAAAGGGATGCTCTGTATTCTTGGTGCTTGGGGGGGGCAACAGTGGGAGGGCTTCTACTGTCCTGGCCCCACTGCTGGACCTCCTGATGGAAGGGAAGGGAAGAGTGAGGGCGGTGCAGCTGCTTGTGGGAAATCAGTTTGAGCCTATCATACTTTGGTCACATCATATGACAGGAGTAAATGGAAAAGACAATATTGCTAGGAAAAGTTGAAGGCAGCAGAGGAAGAAGAGGAAGAAGAAGAGGAGGAGGAGGAGGAGGAGATTGGATTTATACCCCGCCCTTCACTACCCAAAGGCGTCTCCGACCAGCTTACAATCCCTTTGCCTTCCCCTCCCCACAACAGACACCTTGTGAGGTAGGTGGGGCTGAGAGAGAGCTCTCTGGAGAACTGCCCTTGAGAGAAAATCCGATGATCAAAGGAAGTGAAAGCAGCATGCAATGTGGGTTTTTGTAAAACAAAGGAGGGAAATGCCAATGCAGAATCAGCCCCAGGATTATGCAAGTTCCCTGGGAAATACATCCCACTGAGTTCCAAGGGACTCACTTATTTATTTATTTATCTTTACATTTCTGTACCGCGCCTTCCCGGAGGCTCAGAGAGGTTTACACATATACATTTAAGCATCAAACTAGGGCCACACACATATCAGGGGAGATGGATGCCTTACCAGGCACCTAAGCAGCGTAGGTCTTTCTGTGGCGGGATCTTGCTGGAACCAGGCGGTAGTGTCCCTCGGCGGAGGTACTTGCAAGTAACCGTGCAGAGCCTCTGTATTTTGACCTCCCCTCCCCACTGCTGGTGCCATATAGCACGGGGACTTCATCTGGAGTCCATCCCTCTGTGTGGAGAAACCGAGCTTTCCCTGCCCCAATGTCAACCCACATTTTGGCGAGATTACCGTGATGTGTTGACAGTACGGGTCTCCGAAAGGGCCCGTCCTTCCTGACAAACTTGTTACCGCACAGAGGGGTCAGCTACAGGAAGCCATTTGAAACAGACACCATATGGCTTGTGTACATAAGCACATTTGGGGGGGAGAAAGCCCCTGTCTCTGCAGACCTGGAGTAAGGGAAGCAAGCGAGTTCCAGCTGCAGACGCGAGGATATCAGCTTCAGAGGAGGATAAAATATGCATTAGCCGCAAAAGATGAGCGGCTACACTCCTAAACCGGGGGGCGGGGGGGCGGACGGACTTGGTTGCTCGGTCGAACCCTTCCCAGCATTTTCTGATGCATCACTTGAAAACAAACAAACAAACAAACAGGAATCCTTGCTGCCAGGTATACAGAATTACTGACAGTACTATGTATTGGGATATTTGGTTAATATAGCAGAGTTATGCCCAGTCACAGAATCCTGATACTGAGAAGAAGAAGAGACTGGATTTATACCCCGCCCTTCATTTAGAGTCTCAGAGGGGCTTACAAACTCCTTTCCCTTCCCCTTCCCACAACAGACACCCTGTGAGGTGGGTGGGGCTGAGAGAACTCTGACACAAACTGCTCTTTTTTAACGACAGCTGTGCCAGAGCTTGTGACTGACCCAAGGTCACATCAGCAGGTGCAAGTGGAGGAGTGGGGAATCAAACCCGGTTCTCCCAGATTAGAGTCCGTGCATTTAACCACTACACCAACCTGAGTGCAGTAAATAAATCTCCCAAGAAGTTTATTGTGAAAAAAGGTAAACTTACATTTATTCTAGTAGATCCAGTTCACATTCAGGTTGCAGTCGAAAGATATTTTTAAGGATATACAGGAATGGATGGGGAAAGGGGAAAACCAAAAATAATAAGTATTCTGCATGTAAATCTTCTCTACTTATAATTTCCCATTACAATATGACAGACTGTGAGATTGTAAAGGTTTATAAAAGACTCTTCATGTTATAATACTAAAAAGTTCATTTCTTTGTCTGTCTTTCTCATCCAATCATAAAGAGGGATCCATAGCCCAGCGGAATCTTCTTTTCTTTACCTTTTTAGCATCAAAGTAAATTTTCCATGTTCTTCACTGATAAATGTTGTTCAACAGGTATTATTGGAGGTTTAAAAAAAAATCGCAATACAATTCTAACTACTATTATCACCTAAATTATAAATTATCTTTGGTTTTTGCCAAAATCATCTATTAGAGTTCAAAAAGATAGAATTTGATCTACAATGTAATAAAGTCTACAGAGCTGTCTCTGATATATACAACCAGCAACTAATTAGCTTATCTTTTTACATTTTGTCTCCTCTGTCTAGTGTTAAATACCATCTGTAGAACCTCACTCACAAGTTCTCTTTCAAAAGAACCAATTTAGTCATTTTTCAGAGTCACTCTCCACAATTTACTCGACAGTGAAAAAAACAACAATATTACAATCTAAGTTTTACATCCCGTTAATTAACGTCTTTATCCAGATTGTCTTCCGTTTTACAACACATTTTATAAATTTTACATATATCTTATACGTAAGTTGCATTGGCTCTATAAATCAAATAAATTTCTCTTACCGTCTACTCCCATTTCTCTCCCTCTGCCATGGCTTCACCTTCCATTTTACAAGAGAAGCCTCATCTAAAGAGTCCTTTCCCTATCAGAAATGGCCAGCTTGTCCGGCATCGTATGTATGGGAGTATGGGAGCATTGTCTCTACAGGAGAGACCTACAGCCAGTTTGGTGTCGTGGTTAAGTGCGCGGACTCTAATCTGGGAGAACCAGGTTTGATTCCCCACTCCTCCACTTGCACCTGGCTGGATTACCTTGGGCAAGCCGTAGTTCTGATAAGAGCTGTTCTTGAAAAAGAGCAGTTTCTGTCAAGAGCTCTCTCAGCCCCACCTACCTCACAGGCAGTGTTCCCTTGAAGCTGAGTTAGTGTGAGCCAGCTCACAGTTTTTTAGCCTCCGGCTTACACATTTTTGCCTTCGCTCCAGAGCAAACTAATTTATGCAGCAGCCAAATCGCTCGCTCCTGTGCGCTCCTGCAGGAAATGACCCCTGCCCCCTCCGGGTGCCAGGAGGGACCATCAGCCCTAACACCGATGGGCTCGGGCTATTGAAAATGGCACAGGAGGGGAGGAGAGAGGAGCCCCTCCTCTGCCTCGTGTCATGGTCCTTGCAGCCGGTGTAAAGTGAACTAATCACAGGGGTGTCCCCAGTGATGCCAGATAGTCTAGTTTGGCCTTTGGACATTGAAGGGTGTGATAACAGAACCTTGTTTGGGAAGAGCAGAGTTACCACAAGAGAACATGGAGGGAGGGATGGTGTAGTGGTTCAGTGAGCGGACTCTAATCTGGGAGAAGTGGGTTTGATTCCCCACTCCTCCACTCGCAGCTGCTGGATGACCTTGGGCAAGCCGTAGTTCTGGCACAGCTGTTCTTGAAAAAGAGCAGTTTCTGTCATAGTTCTCTCAGCCCCACCTACCTCACAGGGTGCCTGTTGTGGGGAGGGGAAGAGAAAGGAGTATGTAAGCCACTCTGAGACTCCAAGTGTAGGGCAGGGTATAAATCCAATCTTCTCCTCCTCCTCCTTTTCTTCTTCTTCTTCTTCTTCTTCATCGAATAAATAAATGTGTAAATGACCTTTTGGGGGATGGGGGACTGGAGAGGCCACAATTTTCCCTGTTATTATAGCCTTCTTTGGGTCACTCTGTAGGGTGGGGGTGGCTGGAGAGCTCCCACTATTACAGCTGGTCCCCAGGCAACAGAAGTCAGTTCACTTGGAGAAAATGGCGGCTGTGGGAGGTGGACTCCATGGCTTTCTACCCCACTCCCCTTCCCAAACCTCGCGTTCCTCAGACTCCACCCCCACACACACACACACACCAAAGCTCCAGGTATTTCCCAACCCAGAGTTCATACCCAATCACTTTGGGCAGAAAAGGGCGGGATAAAAAATGAAGGAAATTATTTGCCAGCTGCTTTCATATTTTCTCATTTTGTTTTCAATATAATTTGTTGTTGTTGTTCAGTCGCACAGTCGAGTCCGACTCTTCGCGACCCCATGGACCAGATCACGCCAGGCCTTCCGGTCTTCCGCCGTCCTCTGAAGTTGGCTCAATTTCATGTTCGTTGCATCTATGACACTGTCTAACCATCTCATCCTTTGCCGTCCCCGTCTTCTTTGACCTTCAATCTTTCCCAGCAGCAGGGTCTTCTCCAGTGAGTGCTCCCTTCTCATTTGGTGGCCAAAGTCTTTGAGCGTCAGTTTCATTATCTGGCCTTCCAGGGAACAGTCAGGGTTGATTTCTTTTAGGATTGACTGATTTGATCTTCTTGCAGTCCAAGGGACTCTCAAGAGTCTTCTCCAGCACCATTGTTCAAAAGAATGCAATATAATATATATAATAAATAACATATATATAATATTATATAATACAGTGTGTGAATGAATGAAATCTGCTTGTCCCTCGAAACCAGCCCACGTCATTGAGGGGTCGGCAACGCCCCCCCCCCCTCCGGTACTTTCTGACTCCTAAGAATGGACTCACGCCAACTCTCTCGGAAGGCCCTCCCCTTTATTTATTAATCTAATTGCTCCCGTTTTATTTATGAAACTAATTGCACTATCTCGCCACTGGGAATTGTATTCCTGCCGTCGCCCCTTTATCTGAATCCCGGGCACCATCTTTAATGTTTTAGTTCAGTAATTTGAAAACCTTCTGCTGGGTTATTGCGGCAGAATGCATTATTACCGTCGTAAACAAAATATTGTGGTTTCGGGATCATTAAAAAATATATAACACCGGGTAGGTGATGAGAGCTCGGAATGTAAAGCTGGCCTGGCGTCATCTGATGTCTTTCTTTGTTCTTCGCTCTCGTCCGTCAAGCGCCTTCACAAGTCAATTAGGAATTTTGCATTTATTCGTGGAAAGGGGTCAAAGACGGCTGGGCATCATCGCTGACTTTAAAAGAGAATAAAATAAAAGACCAGAACGATTTGCTTAAAGGCAGAAATGCGCACAGCAAATTCCGCAAGAGAGGAAGCTCCCGCTTTGATCCTAGACATAATTACTGTCAAGATCAGCGGCTGGGTTGCCAACTCCAGGTTTGGACATACCTGGAGATTTAAGGGCGGAGCTTAGAGCCAGTTCAGTGTAGTGGTTAAGTGCGCGGACTCTAATCTGGGAGAACCGGGTTTGATTCCACACTCCTCCACTTGCACCTGCTGATGTGACCTTGGGTCAGTCACAAGCTCTGGCACAGCTGTCCTCGAAAAAGAGCCGTTTGTGTCAGAGCTCCCTCAGCCCCACCCACCTCACAGGGTGTCTGTTGTGGGGAGGGGAAGGGAAAGGAGTTTGTAAGCCACTCTGAGACTCCTTTGGGTAGTGAAGGGCGGGGTATAAATCCAATCTCCTCCTCTTCTTCTTTTACCTCACAAGGTGTCTGTTGTGGGGAGGGGAAGGGAAAGGAGTTTGTAAGCCACTCTGAGACTCCAAGTGAAGGGCGGGGTATAAATCCAATCTCTTCTTCTTCTTCTTCTCTTAGAGGAGGAGGCTTTAGGAAGGGGAGGGACTTTGGTTGGGAGTAATCCACCTTCCAAAGCAGCCATTTTCTCGAGGAGAAGTGGGATGAATGCTTTCAATCAATCAATCAATCAATCAATCAATCAATAAATGATTCATGTAGCCTGGAGAACAGCTGTAATTCCAGGAGATCTCCAGGTCCCACCTGGAGTCTGGCAACCCTAATCAGTGGGCTGTTTTAGTAAGTAATTGATACAGGGCCAATCTGGAGAAATATCCTAGAGCAGCCATTTGAGACATTTTTAAAAAGTGCCTTTCTGGTGTTGTTTTTTTTAAAGTATTTTTTATTTTATTTACTACACTTATAACTAAGGATGGGCATGAACTGCATTTTTGCGGTTCTGTTCTGTTCGTGGTTCAACCGTGAACCGAACCATGACCCCATATGAACTGGGAGGCTGGTTCGTGAGCTGAACCAGTTTTTATTGGTTTGTGACCCACTTAAAATATAAACCCCTGCTTTCTGCTCTCTGTGAAAAGCCGCAAGGTGTAGAAAGCAGGGGGGCATTTAAACCAAACTGAGTGGCAGTGAACTCCCCGCCAGCAGCCATTTAAACCACTGTGTTTTCCTCCTGCAAAAAGCTGCAAGGAGAAGAAAGCAGGGGTTTAAATGGCTCCGAGCCGTTTCGCCGCCTGCTTTCTGCTCCCCACCACTTTTTGTGGGGATCAGAAAGCAGGGCTGAAATGACTCAGAACTATTTAATTCCCTGCTTTCTGCTCCATGTGGCTTCTCGCCTCCCAGCTGTTTTTTGTGAAGAACAGAAAGCAGGGGTTTAACCTATATATTTGACTACGTACAGCTTTTCCCTTCCCCAAGACTGTAAATTCAAAAATTACATGGTCACTACTACTACCCAGTGTGCCCACTAATTTCATTTTGTCAACCAGTCCTTCCCTGTTGGTAAGAATCAAGTCCAAGACAGCAGGTCCCCTTGTTTCCCTCTCCACTTTCTGGAAAATGAAGTTGTCAGGAAGACAAGTCAGAAATGTATTGGACTGTTCATTTTTAGCAGAGTTGGACTTTGAACAGATATTTGGGTAATTGAAATCCCCCATGACCACCGTGTCCCCATCTCTTTGAGAACTTTTAAATCTGTTCTAGGAGTGTCTCATCCAAGTCCCCTGCCTGGCTTGGTGGTATATAGCAGAACCTCACCATAATATCATTAATATTTTTTACTCCTTTTATTTTGATCCAGAGACTCTCAATCGGACTTCCATGCTCAGATTCACAAATATATACCTCCTTTACATATAATGTGACTCCTCCACCCTTCCTTATTTGTCTGTCCCTTTTAAATAAGTTGTATCCCTCAGTCTAAGGAGCTGCGGTGGCTCAAGTGGTTAAGACACTGAATGCAGGCTGTGGAAGGTCAGTAGTTCAGTAGTTCGAGACCCGGATGCCGCATGACGGAGTGAGCTCCCGTCTCTAATTCCAGCTCCTGCCAACCTAGCCGTTCGAAAGCAAGAAATTGCAAATAGAAAATAGGTACCACTTCAGTGGGAAGATGACAGCGTTCCGTGCACCTTGGTGTTTAGTCATGCTGGCCACATGACCACGGAAACGTCTTCGGACAGCGCTGGCTCTTTGGCTTTGAAACGGAGATGAGCACCGCAACCCTAGAGTCAGATTCGACTGGCTTTCGAGCAAGGGAACCTTTACCTTTATCCCTCAGTCTTAATATTCCAGTTGTGAGTGCCATCCCACCAAGTTTCAGTAATGCCTTTTAGGTCATAGGCCCCTTCCTTTATTAGGACTTCAAGTTCCTCCTGTTTGTTCCCCATACTCTGTGAATTGGTGTAGAGACACTGGAATCCATGTTTTATGCACCCTGAGGTTTTTGTTTCTGTACTTAGCTGTGAGATAACGTTGCCCAGCATACATGCCGCTCCAGGTGACAGAGATCGGTTACCTTGGAGAAAATGGCCACTTTGGGAGGTGGACTGTATGGCGTTATGCCCCACTGAAGTCCATCCTATCACCAAACCCTGCCTTCCTCAGGCTCCGCCCCTTAAATCTCCAGATATTTCCCAATCTGGAGCTGGCAACCTTACTGTAGCTTCTCCTCCTCCTATGCTAATAAAAGAAAGTCCCCTCGCCGTAAAATCAACGCCCAGGCCAAGCCGCTGGACCTAGAAACACGAAATTCGGGAAGAGCGCTCCTACCATGGCGTAAAGGTAAAGGTAAGCCAGTCGAATCTGACTCGAAGGTTGCGGTGCTCATCTCCGTTTCAAAGCCGAAGAGCCAGCACTGTCCAAAGACTTCTCCGTGGTCATGTGGCCGGCATGACTAAACACCAAGGCACACGGAACGCTGTTACCTTCCCACCGAAATAGTACCTATTTATCTACTTGCAGTTTCTTGCTTTCAAACTGCTAGGTTGGCAGGAGCTGGAACTAGAGATGGGAGTTCACTCCGTCATGCGGCACCCGGGTCTCGAACTGCTGAACTACTGACCTTCCACAGCCTGCAGTTCAGCGTCTTAACCACTTGAGCCACCGCATCTCC
>NW_015163189.1:20812-26975 GCF_001447785.1 Gekko japonicus | reverse complement strand
GTGGCCTGCTCCAGAGTGAGCTCACCAAGCAGCCTGGTGATCCCAGCACCTGAGGGCAGAACCACCCATGTGGTCTACAGAGAGGTCCTTCGGTAGAGAGAGGGGGGGAGTACGTATGTCTCACTTCATTTCTTACACTACAATCTTCTCCGTTAGAATCCCTACAACAAATGTCACATTTCAGACTTCACCTCATCAGTATTATAACTGGATTTACAGAACTTAAATACCGTAGCGAAGCACGGGTAGCAGGCTAGTATGTCATAAGAACTCCTTAGGTAGAACATTGGTTTATGGCCTCCGGAATACAAACTAGTTGTCTATTTTGTGTGCGCGCGTGCGTGTGTACTGCAGAGGCAAGCAACACCAGCCAAATGCTTTTTAAAAGGAATCATTTGGCAAAAACCGCACTTGGAGAGCGAGCGAGCGTTTGCCCTCCTTGCAGTTCCTGAGAGCCAGAAGTGAGTAAGCAGTTTTAACGGTGAGCGCAGCATCCATTTACGATCTCCTTTCCCGCTATTAAAAGAGCTGATTGAGAGGAACAAAGTGAATCGGATGGCAACAGGCCCGTGGCACTTGGGGGAATGGAACACAGGCTCAGTAGGTTTTGCTTCCTGAAGGGGAAAAAGAAATCTCATGTTCGCAGATAATGTCTCCGAGTCCCAGATAAATCAAACAGGTTTTCCAATTCAGTATCGTGGGTCTGCCAGACAATAGGGGGAAGAAGAAGAAGAAGAAGAAGAGGAGGAGGAGGAGGAGATTCACTCAGAATCTCAGAGCGGCTTACAAACTCCTTCCCCTTCCCCTCACCACAACAGACACCCTGTGAGGTTGGTGGGGCTGAGAGAGCTCTGAGAGAAACTGCTCTTTTTCAAGGACAGCTCTGACAGAACTATGGCTTGCCCAAGGTCATCCAGCAGCTGCAAGTGGAGGAGTGGGGAATCATGTCCGGTCCTCCCAGATTAGACTCCATGCCCTTAACCCCACTACACCAAACTACACCAAAAACCATGATCAATGCGCTTGATAAGCCACCATGCAAAAGGGATACACAGCCAAGAAATATGAACTCTAACAGGCTCCGGGATGTTGTACCATCAAGGCAGCAACCCCTAAGCATGTCTACTCAGAGATTAAGCTGAGACTATATTTATTTATTTTATTTTATTTTTCAGATTTTTATTCCGCCCTCCCCAAATGGGTTCAGGGCAGATTGATGGAGCTAACTCTCTGGATGGCCCAGGCTAGCGGCTTACAAACTCCTTCCCCTTCCCCTCACCACAACAGACACCCTGTGAGGTTGGTGGGGCTGAGAGAGCTCTGAGAGAAACTGCTCTTTTTCAAGGACAGCTCTGACAGAACTATGGCTTGCCCAAGGTCATCCAGCAGCTGCAAGTGGAGGAGTGGGGAATCATGTCCGGTCCTCCCAGATTAGATTCCATGCCCTTAACCCCACTACACCAAAGGACACCAAAAATCATGATCAATGTACTTGATAAGCCACCATGCAAAAGGGATACACAGCCAAGAAATATGAACTCTAACAGGCTCCGGGATGTTGTACCATCAAGGCAGCAACCCCTAAGCATGTCTACTCAGAGATTAATCCGAGACTATATTTATTTATTTTATTTATTTTTCAGATTTTTATTCCGCCCTCCCCAAATGGGTTCAGGGCAGATCGATGGCGCTAACTCTCTGGATGGCCCAGGCTGGCCTGATCTCATCAGGTCCCGGAAGCTAAGCAGGGTCGGCCCCGGTTAGTCCTTGGATGGGAGACCCCCAAGGAAGTCCAGGGTCACTATGGAGAGGCAGGCAATGGCAGACCACCTCTGTTTATCCTTTCCCTTGACCTGAATGGCTCAGGCTGGCCTCATCTTGTCAGATCTCTGAAGCTGAGCAGGGCCAGTGTGGTTAGTGTTCAGATGGGAGACCACCAAGGAAGTCCATAGTTGCTATGCAGAGGCAGGCAATGGCAAACCACCTGTTTATGTCTTCCCTTGTTCTTGGTGTCCCGGGCTAGCCTGATCTTGTCATATCTCCAAAGCTATGCAGGGTCGGCCCTGGTTAGTACTTGGATGGGAGACCACCAAGGATGTCCAGGGGCGATACGCAGAGCAAACAATGGCAAACCACCTCTGTTTATCCTTTCCCTTGACCTGAATGGCTCAGGCTAGCCTCATCTTGTCAGACCTCTAAAGCTGAGCAGGGCCAGTGTGGTTAGTATTCGGATGGGAGACCGCCAAGGAAGTCCATGGTTGCTATGCAGAGGCAGGCAATGGCAAACCACCTCTGTTTGTCTCTTCCCTTGTCCCGGAAGTCCCAGGCTAGCCTGATCTTGTCAGATCTCCGAAGCTAAGCAGGGTTGGCCCTGGCAAGTACTTGGATGAGAAAAGGAAGTCCAAGGTTGCTACACAGAGGCAGAAAATGGCAAGCCACCTCTGAACATCTCGTGCCTTGAAACCCCTACTGGAGCGCCTTTAGTTGGCTGTGATTTGATGGCACTTTCCATCCCCACTCTCAGAAAAGTGTTCTTCGGTGTTTGCCCGCGAACCCAGATGATTGCAGAGTGAGCAAAAACAGTCACAAACTGCAATGGCCCTGTAGAGTGAGTGGCAACTATATAGGTGCAAAGCTGCTCAAAATGAACTCTGACAACCACCTCTGAAGCCATCCAATTATGAAATTGCCTTGTGTGTAACTGAAGAACTCAAACACAGTAAGTTCGCCTGGGGATCATGTTTCTGTTAAACTTTACAACATGCTCATTTGGGACTCCAAATCAATCAGTCAATCAATCGGGCATGGTTTCCTGTCCTGAAAAAAATAGCACTACAGATAAGATTAGAATTTCAACAGCCAGTCCACATACAAAAGAATCTCCTCAGGAAACCTCCTCAGGAGTTGGATTGTGTCTGTATGTTTGTTATTTTGGCTTTTGTGTGTCTCCTTTCTATTGAATGTGTAACTTGAAATGAATTGAAAAGAAAAAGTGAGGGCTGTTGGTAGGAAGGGGATAGTAGTAGTAGTAGTAGTAGTAGTAGTAGAGAAGACATTTGAAAAAGGGAGGGGATAGAAGAAGGGTGTGTTGTATAAAATAAAAAAATGTATAAATATATTGATAAAGCATAATAGTAATATATGAAGTGGAAAATCTAGGAAAGGAATAGAGAACATATTGCCTACTGGTGAAAGATTAATTTATTTATAAGGGGTATATTAGTTATGATTTGAGGACAATCCTGACTTGTGTAGGGAGGTAAACAAGGAAAATTCTGAAATGAGCATAAAAAATGATAAACATAAAACAATAATAAAAACAAACTAAAGTAATACATGATATATGTCTATCATAGAAAGTGAGGATGCTGGAATTAGTAGGGAGTTTGTTAGTAGCCTGCTTTGAGGGAACAATGTGGAAGTTAAATGGTATATCTACAGAAACTAATAAGTTATAAAGGAGTGGTGAAGTTTGAAAAATCATTATTATTGGACGTGAGTACTTTTTTATTTTTTTTATTTTTATTTTTTTTAATTTTTATAAACAAATTACAAAGACGTGTGTACTTGAAAATTTTAGTATTTAGTGGTTGACTAGAAGGAAAATTTATGCTGATTTGGTTGATATGTTGCTATTTAGAAGGTGTTTGAAGTAAACAAAATTAATTGGAGATGTATTAAAATATGGTTGTGGAATGTGCATGATGGCAAAAACCCAATAAAAATACTTATTAAAAAAAAAAGGAAACCTCCTCAGGGAACCTCCATATGCAAAAGAACCTCTTCAGGAAAGCTCCTCCATTAGCAAGTTTCACAGCCCGGGGAACTCCTACAAGATAATGACTCCGCCCTACCCCACCTTCCTGAGTAGATATAAATTACCTGCCTACCATTTTTCTTCTCACCTTGACACAGAGAGTACTCCATCTTTCTGTGTTACACCTCTGAGGATGCCGGGCACAGCTGCTGGCGAAACGTCAGGTCCTACAATGCCAAGACCACGGCCACACAACCCGGAAAATCTACAGCAGCTAATCAATCAATCAATCAATCAATCAATCAATCAAAGAAACAGCATGTGCAATCTGTTCGATTATACTTGATTGTCATGGTAGGATAGTGGTTTCAAGCACATATCCTATCACGCCGCTCTGCTAAGTTTGAAGCTCTCCTCTATAACTGTAAGAGTAGTTGTGCAGTGGAACAGTCTGCCTCGGGAGGTGGTGGATGCTCCTTCGCTGGACGTTTTCAAGCGGAGGCTGGACGACCATCTTTCGGGTATTTTGCAGGGCTATCTTTCAGCTATGCTCCTGCAGAGTGCAGGGGGTTGGACTAGATGGCCTGCACGGTCCCTTCCAACTCTAACATTCTAGGATTCTATGATTGTCCAGCTTCAGTGGTCGGATACGAGCCATGGCTTTTCCCTGCTTTGTTTTGTGCTTCAAACCACATGTTCCTCACAAGGCTTCCTTCGAAACCTATCCAGTTGCAAGGGCAGACACTCTCTTTCCAGCCTGCAGATGTTTATGTAACATAATTCTTCCCTCGGCCAGAACCACATCAGACACTCAACTCCTCTGACCTTGATTATCTGCATTTACTTTTAGAATTTTAACTGTTTTCCTTAGATTAGAAACATAAATAAGGTGCCCGGAGTACATCTGTTCTAATAGATCCAGTATCCCAGGAGTTAAAGTGGGGAAAGCCTTTGGATAAAAATAGCCCGTTAACTGAAGGGAAGGGTGAATTCTCACGGGGCTGGATCCAGGCAGGTTTTCGGCTGGTGAAAAAGGACGAAGGAGGCTCCCTTGAACAGCTAAAGGGATTGCGCTGGGGATCAGGGGACCTGTACAGACAAAAGTCATGTGGAACAGGAGCTATAGCAAAGAGGGGAACTGGGCACCATAAAGCAAAAAACTGGCCACCGTGGCACTCGCTAAGACCTTTCCTAGTACTGATCATGTTTGTTTGTTTTTTTAAAGTGGGTGGGGCCAAGTGGGGCTCTTCCCCAGCAGGGTTTCTGATTGGCCACTAGAGATCCAATCGGGTGCACAAATTAAAATAAAATTGTTGCCACCACAGTGTTGGTTTTATTCTTTATCTCATTCCTCTTTCCCAGTGTAGTTTTTGCTTTTAAATTGCTCCTCTTCTGCCCTTTTTTTTTGTTTGTTGCTCAGTCACACAGTCGAGTCCGACTCTTCGCGACCCCATGGACCAGATCATGCCAGGCCTTCCTGTCTTCCGCCGTCCTCTGAAGTTTGCTCAATTTCATGTTTGTTGCATATATGACACTGTCTAACCATCTCATCCTTTGCTGTCCCCGTCTTCTTTGACCTTCAGTCTTTCCCAGCATCAGGGTCTTCTCCAGTGAGGGCTCCCTTCTCATTGGGTGGTCAAAGTATTTGAGCTTCAGCTTCAGTTTCTGGCCTTCCAGGGAACAGTCAGGGTTAATTTCTTTTTGTTGTTGTTCAGTCGCACAGTCGAGTCCGACTCTTCTCGACCCCATGAACCAGATCACACCAGGCCTTCCTATCTTCCGCCGTCCTCTGAAGTTTGCTCAACTTCATGTTCGTTGCCTCTATGACACTGTCTAGCCATCTTATCCTTTGCTGTCCCCGTCTTCTTTGACCTTCAATCTTTCCCAGCATCAGGGTCTTCTCCAGTGAGTGCTCCCTTCTCATTTGGTGGCCAAAGTATTTGAGCTTCAGTTTCATATAAATCCAATCTCCTCCTCCTCCTCCTTCTTCTCTCTCTCTCTCTGTGGCGCCGCTTCCCCGGCAGCCATTTTACTGTTGGCACCGCCTCATACAGCAGCCATTTTGTGTTGGTGCCCATCCACCTGTGTCAGAATCCCAAAGGGGCCCTCATTCTCAAAGAAAGGTGGTTGACCCGCAAACCATGCTGTCCGTTCCCGGTCTAACCTGGCTCCTGTAAAATCACCGGGAGTTTTGCCGTTGACAACCGGTACGAGTCGGCTGGCAACCGTCGCAGAGATGCAGCCATCTTATTGATGGCCTTAATTTACATGAAATATTTAAAGCCAGAGATGAACACGCGGAGAGACCCGGCCGAAAGGTTTCGGCCCGGCCTGCTTGCGCAGCACGTCGCCGTGGTTCCACATTGGTCAGCAAATCAAACCGTGGGTGCTTTGCGATTACTTTGT
>NW_015163189.1:18241-20256 GCF_001447785.1 Gekko japonicus | reverse complement strand
GCGTGCAAGCGCTTTGCGCGCGTGCACTCCGGGATCGGCCCGGGACTCCCCCGCTGCGGAGGAAGGTAACACTTGGCAACCCTAGCTGAGAAGGGTCAGTACTTGGATGGGAGACCAGTCCAGTGTTCCCTCTAAGCTGAGTTAGTGCGAGCGAGCTCACAGTTTTTTAGCCTCCGGCTCACACAGTTTTGTCTTCGCTCAGGAAGGAGGGCTCCAGAGCAAACTAAATCTATTCAGTAGCCAAATTGCTCGCTCACCACTTTAAAGCCAGTAGCTCACAAAGTAGAATTTTTGCTCACAAGACTCCACCGCTTAGAGGGAACACCGGAGACCACCTAGAAAGACTCTGAAGAGGAAGGCAATGGCAAACCCGCTCCGCTTCTGACTTGCCTCAAAACCTCCTTGTGGCGGTCGCCATAAGTTGGTACTCGGATGGGTGACCACCAAGCAAGGCTCTGCAGAGGAAGGTGATGGCAAACCACCTCTGCTTCTACTTGCCTTGAAAGCCCCTCGATGGGATCGCCATTAAGTCGGTACTTGGATGGAAGACCACCAAGGAAGGCTCTGGAGAGAAAGGCAATGGCCAACCACCTCTGCTTCTCTCTTGCCTTGAAAGGCTCTCGCTGGGATCGCCATTAGGTCGGTACTTGGACGAGAGACCACCAAAGATGACTCTGCATGGGAAGACAATGGAAAACAACCTCTGCTTCTCACTTGCCTTGTAAGCCGTTTGCAGGGATTGCCATTAAATTGGTACTCGGATGGGAGACCACCAAGGAAGGGTCTGTAGAGGAAGGCAATGGCCAACCGCTTCTGCCTCTCATTTGCCTAGAAAGTCCCTTGCTAGGGTCACCATACGTTTGCTGTGATTGACAACACTTGACACTCAAACAGAGATCAGTCCCCCCTGGAGAAAAAGGCAGCTTCAGAGGGCACACTCTATGGTATACCACAGAGGCTAGATTCAATCTTCTCTTCAGAGACACCACACATAAGAACATAAGAGATGCCAATGTTGGATCAGGCCAAAGGCCCATCCAGTCCAACACTCTGTATCACACAGTGGCCAGATGCTCTGTCTTCTTGGTGCTTGGGGGGGGATCAACAGTGGGAGGGCTTCTAATGTCCTGGCCCCACTGGTGGACCTCCTGGTCCAGCAGTGGGGCCAGGACACCAGAAGCCCTTCCACTGTTGCCCCCCAAGCACCAAGAATACAGAGCATCCCTTGCCCCAGACTGAGAGTTCCTATCTATACCTTGTGGCTCATAGTCACTGATGGACCTCTGCTCTTCACATGAGAACGTAAGAGACACCAATGTTGGATCAGGCCAAATGCCCATCCAGTCCAACACTCTGTATCACACAGTGGCCTAAAATACCAGGTGCCATCAGGAGGTCCAGCAGTGGGGCCAGAACTCCAGAAGCCCTCCCACTGTTGACCCCCCCAAGAACCAAGAAGACAGAGCATCCCTTGCCCCTATACCTTGTGCCTAATAGCCACCGATGGACCTCTGCTACAAGCATGGACGGCTTCAAAAGGGAATTAGATAAGCATATGGAGCAGAGGGTCAACAGTGGGAGGGCTTCTAATGTCCTGGCCCCACTGGTGGACCTCCTGATGGCACCTGGTATTTCTGGCCACTGTGTGATACAGAGTGTTGGACTGGATGGCCCTTTGGCCTGATCCAACATTGGCATCTTAACCCCTGCTTGATGCCCAGAGGAAGGCGACGTACCTCCAAGATCCCTGGGCAAATCCCTTCCTGACCCCAAAGTGGCCACCGGCATTACCCTGGGCATGTAAGAAAGAGCCACGAGAGCCACGCACTGGCACTGGCTCATCCCTTCCTGTGCTTTCTCTCCCGATCTGCCTTCCCACTATGTAACGTTGCACCGTTTTAATGTGTCATGTTAATACTTACGCTTTGCTTCAGTTCCGTCTTGAGATTTCTGGTTGGTTCTTTGACCCTGATTCCTACTGCACTGTGTACTGACTGTCCGATCTGTTATTGTAT
>NW_015163189.1:7463-17001 GCF_001447785.1 Gekko japonicus | reverse complement strand
CCCTGGAAGGCCAGATCCTGAAACTGAAGCTCAAATACTTTGGCCACCCAATGAGAAGGGAGCCCTCACTGGAGAAGACCCTGATGCTGGGAAAGATTGAAGGTCAAAGAAGACGGGGACGGCAAAGGATGAGATGGTTAGACAGTCTTATCGAGGCAACGAACATGAAATTGAGCAAACTCTGGAGCACGGCGGAAGACAGGAGGGCCTGGCGTTATGTGGTCCATGGGGGTTGCGAAGAGTCGGACCAAACAACAACAGAACATCCAGAGGACACTACTGCAATGTTCTCTACATGGGGCTGCCCTTCAAGAGTGTACAGAATTTCTGTTTCGTTTCCCGTTCTCTCCATGACCCTCTTCCCTATGTATGTGTTTTGTTTGATTATTTTGTTTAGTTGTTTTTACAATATGTATTTTTAAAAGCTTGTTTTAACAGTTTGTTTGTTTGCCACCATGGGGGCCGTAAGCTGATTGGAAAGGCAGCATAAAAATGGTTTACATAAATAAATGTATAAAATGTATCAATAGGGCCATAACAGTTGAGTCATACCTGAACTTTAACGTCACTATGTGTGTGCACAGATGCTAAGCTTCCCAGTGAAGCCAGGTCCCATGACTGTGAGTCATGGGACATTAACTAATATGCATGCGTCAACTAATCAGCATGGAGAGCACATCCCATGGATTCTAAAAACCATGTTCCAATGGTTGCAAAAATGGAACATGTTAAGTACTAAGGATGGGCACAATCTGGATGACGAACTGTTGTTCGTGATTTATTTTAGCTGGTTTGTGGTTCGTGAAGCAAACTGCAGCCTGGCCATGAACTTCCAGGAACTTTTAAGGCAGTTCACAAACTTCCACGAACTGCCTTAAAAGTTCCTGGAAGTTTGTGGCCGGGCTGCAGTTTGTGAGGGGGCAAAAAGCAGGGATTTAAATCCTTTTCTCTTCTCTTGCCAAAACATCCCTGTGAAAGCTGCCAAAAGATCATAAACAGCTGAGCCACTGGGGCAGCCTGCTCCTGTGACTCAGTTGTTTAGATCAGGAACAAATGAGGTGTGGTAGCAGGCTTCCCTGTGGCTTAGCTGTTTCAGGTACAAATCTCACAAACCTGATTTGGTTCGTATGTGAGCTGACTGAGTTTGTGGGGTTCATGGTTCGATTCATGGTTCGTCCATGAACCATGCACCGAATCGCATTTTTGTGGTTTGTGTCCATCCCTATTAAGTACTCTATTGTCTTTTTAACCCTAATTTTTAAAAAACAGCATACATATCCATGGCAATTCAACTTGTCGCAACCATGACTATGCTACACAGCTTTTCTAAAACTTAAACATTTGAAAAAACAAATACACATTTGTTGAAAAATTTTCATGTTTTAAACATTGAGTTCCATTAATTTTTTTTTTGGAAATGGCAGAAATGGACAAATTAACTCTAACTTTAAAAGGACAACCAGAAACCACATTTGAAAATACATGGTCAAGATCTTATAAGTGGTTGGAAGATTACAAAAAGTAAATTATATAGATGTTTAACACTTGTATAAAGTACAATCTTGATATATTTGCAAGCGAAATACATAATGATATAAGGTGAAATATATAAACGTATGATAAATTAGGCATGAGTTTGTCAGGAAGGAATTGTAAGAATAATTTCCCCTCTTTTATGTTTGTTGTGTCTTTAAAATAAACACACACACACACACAAACACACATAAGATTCAGGAAATTAACTTTGGAATCTGTTTAATTTTTGTTCCAAAGGAGGAGGAAACCACATACACAAAGTTACTTTTTTTTAACGAACTCCTCTATATTTTCGTCTGCAAGCTTTTAGCGATCAGTTTCCTGATGTACATTTTGTATCAAAACATTTCTGTTTGCATGATCCGATAGGTGAACATAAGGAACCGGAATAAATTCCGAGAGCTATTCCAAAACTGGATTGTACTCAGTCCTATGCCATGCGGCTACCTCCCAAGAAAGCATCTTTAGGATTGCCCTTTCCGTTTCTTCTTCCGCCATTTCCCCCCCACACACAACATTACATTTTCCTCCCCCTGGAAATTTGTGGTATGAATTGATATTGTAAATAAAAAAGATGCAGATCGACACATGCAATAGGGTTACTTATAAAAGCAATCTGGAAAGGAATCTTCCTGTAAAACCGGTGGTTCTGCATGGCTATATGAAACAATGAGAGGGGAAAATACACATTTGACTAGTACCCTGTTGCCAATGCTTGGGTACCCCCTGCTGGGCTGTAAAGGTCCCAGGCCTTTCTCCTCCATTAAGCATAAATGGTTAAGTCAGTGCATAAAACATAAAGCCGTCATTATCACTATTCCTAGCGGATGGGATACCCTAAATTCTTCGCGGTGCTGAATAATGAAAGGCAGTGGGGCAGGCAGAGATTAAATAAACAGATATCAAACTATCTGCGATGGGTTTATTTAGAATATTCAGTGGTTTGCTAGAGAATTCCCCAATGCTCGGAGGCGAGGTGTACTTTTCTTTTAAAGGATATTTTTTAAATATAGGCAGATACCTCATTTAACTACAGCAACAACAAAAGCAAGAGCTACAAATTTGGTGGGTGGGGGTTTGCAGGGAAGACTAAAATTATTTGCAGGCGGCGAAAAATGACCATGAGACCCCTTTCATTATGCATCTTTTTTTGGGGGGGGGACTAACGCACATTTGGAACTACTCTTCAAGTATGAAGAAGAAACTTTGGGCAAAACGGTCTATTTTCTTGCTCTGGCGAAAAAAAAAGGGAGGGGGGGAGACAGCAACAAAAGAAAATTTGCTTCCAGATGTGGCCGAAGCATTTCAAAGTTCCTAAGACGAAAGAGTGGGAAGAAAAGGAACAACTTGCCCTGAGATATAATCCAGCTGTATGTGTCAAAGGCGAACAATGTGTTAACGGGACGGGACGGAGGGGCGCGATGGGCCGAAATCCCGCTGTTGTCACAAAATTGCCATTCTAACAAACTTTCCCCCGTTCTGTTTATTTGGCGTGCCGAACGGAAAATAAATTTTCATTTACAGCATATAAACAGGTCTTAATATTCAGGCAGTTCCTCAACGACTATTTATATATATCTATCACACGAACAAGCGTATGAGAAGCTGTGGCGGAGGCCGTATCCCTCAAAAACGTTTATCGTCACCCAAAGGAGATGGCAAAATATATTTACCAACAAATGAATAAGGAGCGAAACGAGACTCTTAACTCGAGCTATTTTAAGAGCTTTAGTCGCTTTATCTAAACACAACGGCGGGGAGGGAGGGAGGGAGGGAGGCCGCAAAAACGGTTTCCTTCTGTCAGAGAGACGGAAAGGAATGAAGTGTTCATAAAACAGAGCTGTAAAAGGATCATATTACTGGAATGGATTCGTTCGCCGGCTGCCGACTTCTCCTCCCAGTCCTCTGTTCCTAGAAAGGCGGGAAAAGATAAGGAAATCAAAAACACTCTGAGCATATCGACTCTGTGAAATGACGTTGGCTCTATACCGGTTTAACAATCTTCCCCCACCCAAGCCCAGAATTCTAGGATTGGAGTTAACTTTGAGTACCACTTCGGTGGTTTATGGATACCCCAGTAAGGGTGCCACCCTCCAGGTGAGACCTGGGGATCCCCTGGAATTACAGCTCATCTCCAGACTACACAGATCAGTTCCTCTGGAGAAAATGGATGCTTTGGAAGGTGGACTCTATAGCATTGTACCAGGGCTCTTTTTGTAGAAAAAGCCCAGCAGGAACTCATTAGCATAATAGGCCACACCCAACAGCAGGAACTCATTAGCATATCGGGCCACACCCCTTGACAGCACAGCTCATTAGCACATTAGGCCGCACCCCCATGTTACCTGAAGTGTGCTCATCCAGCCACACCCACCTTTTGCTTCTTATTCTGTTTACCTTGTTTGTTGTCAAAACCCAGGGCCTTTTTTTGTAGCAGGAACCCCTTTGCATGTTAGGCCACACACCCCTAATGTAGCCAGTCCTAATGAGTTTCTGCTGTTGGGTGTGGCCTATTATGCTAATGAGTTCCTGCTGGGCGTGGCCAACTTGGGAGCCAGCCGGAACTCCGTTCCTGTGCGTTCCTGCCCAAAAATAGCCCTAATTGTACCCCCACCGAGGTCCCTGTCCTCTCCAGGCTCCACCCCCAAATCTACAGGAGTTCCATAACCAGTATGTGGCATCTCTACTTAGGGCTGCCAACCTCCAGGTTGAGCCTGGAGATGCTCTGTCATGACAACTGATGTCCAAAGTACAGAGATCACCTCCCCGTGACAGGATTGGAGAGGGTTTTTTTTAAAAAATTGTTTTAATTGGTTTTGTTAAGAACGTTACAGAATGCAAATAAACATGTTCAGCTGTTATTTCCGTGTGTTACAGTTATGACAATAACTTAAAATAATGCATAGCCTAAATATATATTACATAATATAAAGCACTTGTGTTTAGACATAGAAAGGGTGTGCTTCTGTGAATTGTCTATTATTTGAAGGTGATGTTTACAGGGCCGGCTCACTCACTAGGCAAACTAGGCGATCACCTAGAGCAGGCCGGCCCTTAGGGGCGCCAAACTGCACCCGGCCCCGTACTCTGAGAGTTTCTTGATTATTTGTGTTTTTCATTCTTCCTAAAATGCATGTATTTTTGAAAATTGGTGGGCTCACAGGGGGGGGCACCAGAAGGTATCCTCGCCTAGGGTACAAAATAAGCTGGGGCCGGCCCTGGATGTTTATATGAATTATGTGTTATCCTATTTGTTCTAAGATCTTTCTTAGTGAGAGTGACCTATAAGTATAACCATTTATGATATATTTGTTTTACTGGAAGTATATCATTTGTTACCATATAGTCAAGAACTGGAGCCCATATTCCAACAAATTTAGAGTAGGTTGGTGTATTACTATTGCTCACTCTGTTCAATGAGTCTGTGATTTTAGCCATTATGAATTGATCCCAGATCTTTTCTTGCCAAGCTGATACAGTTGGCGGTGAGGGTGATTTCCACACCACTGCTATTGTCATAGAATCATAGAATATTAGAGTTGGAAGGGACCTTGCAGGTCATCTAGTCCAACCCCCTGCACTCTGCAGGAGCATAGCCAAAAGATAGCCCTACATATCTACATACCTACAACAGACCCGAAAGATGGTCGTCCAGCCTCCGCTTGAAAATGTCCAGCGAAGGAGTATCCACCACCTCCCGAGGCAGACTGTTCCACTGCTCAACCACTCTTACAGTTAGGAAGTTTGTCCTGATATTTAGCTGGTAATGACTCCTTTGTAATTTCCGCCCATTAGACCTAGTCTTGCAATCCGGAGCAAGAGAGGATAGATCTGCACCATCTTCTACATGACAGCCCTTCAAATACATGACAGCCCTTCTTCATGTCATCCTAGCTGTGGCCAGTAATATTGAGGTGAGTTTTTTGGTGCCTCCTGTCAAGTTGTCATTCCATAGATTTAGCACAGCCACCTCCGGTCTACATTGGAGAGCTGGTTTTTAAAGTGGCTTACGTGCACGATTTAGATGTATTCGTCAACCGTGTACTGAAATAAGTCTTCTGGGATGGTCAGCAAGTGAGCCTAAAGCCTAGCCCCCCGACTATTTTTACTACCATATTTATTTATCTCTGGGTTTGCTGTGAAAGCACATCTACACTGGAAAGCGGTCAAGTGAGGGAAAGACTGGAGAATTTTCAGGGGTCATTTCGTAGAAAAAGAGGTGCAGGAGCTCATTAGCATACCTTATTTGCACCCCCTAACATCACCGGAAGTGTGTCAGAAGGCAACACCCACCACTCAGGCTCCACTGGACTGTTTCGGATTGCTAGCTATTGGGGGGGGGAACGTGCAGATCTGTCCTCGCAGAGGAGGGAGAGCTTATACCTGAATAAAACCTGGTCTTAAAGGTGCCACTGGATTGTTTTGGATTGCTAGCTGGGAGAGGGGGGACGCCCAGATCTACCCTCACAGAGGAGGGAGAGCTTGTACCTGAAGGTGGGCCGGGGGGGCTCTGCAACTTACCTGGCTGCTTCTTGCTCCTCATGGCCCAACTGAGGGCTGCTGGGAGCAGGGGGCGGGGCTTGTTGCGTGTGCTTGCCCCCTGGGCTCCTTACTCCTGGAGCTCCGCTCCTGCGTGCTCCCGCAGGAAATGACCCCTGAGAATTTTTAAGAACACAATGAACACTCGCTCCTTATATAGCACGGTAAAAATAGAGGCAAAGTAATTTGATCTTCAAGATCCTCTTGGACTGAGTATCTGGCATTTGATCAGACTGAACACCTCACACTAGATCGTGATCTCTGAATGAAGGTATCAGTTCCATGTAACATTTTTACTTGAGAGTAAGTCCCCGATTCCATTACCTTTCTCAGTCTTCTCAGATCTTGGGAGCGAAGCAGGGTCGGCCCTGGTTAGTACTTAGTTGGGAGACCACCGAGGAATTCCAGGGTTGCTACACAGAGGCAGGCAAGGGCAAGCCATCTCTGTTTGTCTCTTGCATTTAAAGCCCTATGGGGTCACCGTAATTGGGCTGTGAAAGGAAGTAGAAGAAGTAGTAGTAGAAGAAGAGAATAAAAGAAGGAGGAGGAGGAGGAGGAGAAGAAGAAGAAGAAGATACATGCTATTGTGACTATTGTCACCTGGAAACATCTGTCACAACAATCCCTGAAACCCAAAACTCCTGCTTAAACCCACTGTCCAATGAGCTACTTCTGTCCTCCTTGTTTCCAGGGGACAGCAGTCGTGATCACACATATCGCAGTCTATCTCAATGGAGTCCAGCCATCTCAATGGGGCCGCTATCGCGCTGATTTGCGGTTCTGTTTCAGCACTATAACGCTCCCAGGCCCCGTTCACACGGAGGATTTGCCACGTTAAAGGCACAAATAGCAGGTGGATTTTCGGGGTGCAATCACACCGCAACATCTGGGAAGTGTAGCGCACCCTTGGCCAATGTGTGGCATCCCGCCAAAGATGTGCGTAACAAGGTACCGCGGAAAGTGCACTAGTATTAGGAAAATGTGGGGTAGGGGCGGGTGTCTGATCACGGGACCACTAGTATCCTGTGGCATCCGGGGCCCGTCCAAGTCCCATTGCAAAGCGGACGTTTTTCGTAAGCGCATGCGCACAAACACGTAACTGAAAGCAGTGCTGCTGCGCGGAACTGCGCATGCACACAAATGTGAAACGTTTCTTTGCCACACTCCAGCATCGCCATGTGATCGCCAGCTAACAGCCTAAGTGCGAAGACTCAGGGGACCGTCTGATCGGGCTACCACATTTTATTTTGCTCCAGGGTGAACAGCCACGCTCCCCCACACACACCCAGCATTATCTGGCCCGTATGACTGGGGCCCCAATAGAACAATTTTTAAAAAGTCAGAGGAAGATCATGTGTATAGTGAAAAAAGGTGGGGAATAAGCAGTATTTTGAAATGGCCATAACCAATGTTCCCTCTAAGCTGTGGAGTCTTGTGAGCAAAAATCCGACTTTGTGAGCTACTGGTATAAACGTTGTGAGCGAGCAATTCGGCTGCTGCATAAATCAGTTTGCTCTGGAGCTGTCCTTCCTGAGTGAAGAGAAGAATGTGTGAGCCGGAGGCTAAAAAATTGTGAGCTAGCTCACACTAACTCAGCTTAGAGGGAACACTGGCCATACCGCTTCTGGGTCGGCTCATTAACAGGAAGAAAAATGCTTCTGGGTCGGCTCATTAACAGGAAGAAAATCGATGCGTGAAACCCCCACCCCAGTGTCACTTTACAAGATGACGGGCCCATAACGAATACCATCCAGTTGAGAAAGGTACTGTGAAATGCCTCATCCTCTATTTCCCGCTACTTCTCCAGTAGCACCTTAGAGACGACCAATTTTTCGGGGCATAAGCTTTCAGGAGTCAACGCTCCCTTCATCAGGTATCAAAGGGAGATACGAATCATGGAAACTTATACCCCTCCCAAATCTTGTTGGACTCTAAGGTACTACTACGATTAAATCTAACTCTTCTATTGTCGAACAACATGGCCACCTTCTGAAACGATCTACCTGGCACTTTTAACTGGAGATGCTGGGGACTGAACCTGGAACGCTCTGCATGCCAAGCAGGTGGTCTTCCACTGAGCCACAGTTCTTCCCCAGTTTACATTTGACGTCCTGTTTGTAATCTATACGGACCCTTTCTCAACTCTCTAAAATGTCGCCTCCGAAGAAGTGGGCAGTGACTCCCGAAAGCTCCTCCCCTGCCACATATTTTGTTAGTCTTGAAGGTGCTACTGGTCTCTTGCTCTTTTCTGCTGCTACATAGGACGCGGTCACACAGACCTTTTACCGCGCTAGTTTTCCCGCAGTTCTTCTATCCGCAACATTTTATATCGTTTGGAGGTGGACAGATGGTCCCTCTGTCTTCCACTTCACTCGTGCGACGTACTGATCACAACGTGCCGTCCCCGCAGCGGCGCGGGTTAAAAAAACCCAAAAACCTGTGCATGCGCTTGGGCGTACATACAAACTAAGAAGACCAAAATAAAAGCTAGCGCCTGTTTGCACATGCGCATAACTTAAACCGGAAACACAAAAAGGGGGGAGGGTAGCGCACTCACGGCGGATTGCTGTCCAGATACCAAAACCGCGGATACAAAGTGTGAGATATCGGGAAACACCTGTTGCAACGGGTGTCAGAAAATGTGGATAAAAAGAGTGGAAACCGCGGGACTCAGCCCGCTTCGGTGTGGGAGGCGAGTTTGCCAATATGAACAGGAAACTAAATGTCCGTGTGACCTGACCCAGACAGACTACAATAACAAAAACAAAACACACCATGGAGAGAACGCATTGCTCAAGGTCAAATACCACTAAAGTGTTTAAAGGCATATGTCTCAAACATAATAAATGAGAAAATCACGCATGGAGATTAAACTATAAATCTTTTTGTATGATCCACATGTACTTATTGCTTATTAAAGCAGAAAAGCTATGAAACAAATACACAAGTATACAGAAGCCTTCCTAAAGCTAGACCAGTGAATGGGCTGTATACAGTCCTTGCAAACACTGCAATCTTCTTTGCTGTTTCTTCGTTTCAAACTTTCAGGTCTGCAGGGAGGCTGAGAAACCAGGCTGACATCTCCTGTCGGCTGAGAGTTTTGATTCTACTTCTTCAGAGCCAATATATACTTATGGAACCACACAGTTTACATATTTTGCATGCCTTATCATACTCTCACAAGGGCTCGTTACACTCCTTACAGCAAAGCGGTTCTTACCAGACAGACCAGGGGTCATTTAGTAGAAAAAGAGGTGCAGGCGCTCATTAGCATAACTCATTAGCATAACTTATTTACATATGCCACATCCCCTGACATCACCGGAAGTGTGTCAAAAAGCAACACCCACCGCTCAGGCTCCACTGGACTGTTTTGGAATGCTAGCTATTGGGGGGAGGGGAACGTGCAGATCTGTCCTCGCAGAGGAGGGAGAGTTTGTACCTGAATAAAACTTGGTCTTAA
>NW_015163189.1:6943-7068 GCF_001447785.1 Gekko japonicus | reverse complement strand
TCGGTCAAGGATAAATTGAGCACATGGCTGACAACATTCGTCTGACGAACCTGAGATGTCTTGAAACAAAGTCCGGGGTGGAGGCCAGGGTGTTAACAGCAACTATAGGAAATGAATTACAAAAC
>NW_015163189.1:0-6372 GCF_001447785.1 Gekko japonicus | reverse complement strand
TGCCAAAAAATACCAGGTACCATCAGGAGGTCCACCAGTGGGGAGCGGATAAAAGCGAAATTGAAATTAATACCATTCTCAAAGCTGGAGATCTCCGGGCATGGCATGAAAGGAAGACAGCTTACAGCACAGGAACTGAAAGAGTTAACAGCGACCCGAAGGAGGAGGGGAAGAAGCCGGAGGCAAGAGAAAAACAGAGGAAGCCCCTCCCGTCACTGAGAGGGGAAAAGTAACCAGCGCGTTAAAGAAGCGGTTCTGAATGTGCCTTGAAGAGACTTTTTAACAGAAATTCAAAGGAACATTACTAACAAATTAACATAGAAAGTAACTGGAATGGAAAAAAGATGTTTGACAACACGCAGAAGAAGCCTTTGATGATTGGACATTACTAACAGTTTAATCTAACAGTTAATACATCACTCAGCTTTCTCTTTCTCCCACTATATACCCTCCTTATCTTTCTTTTTAAGCGAAACTCCTCCCCTTTTTAGGGGAGTCAATAAAATCTTTATAAAAAAAAAAAAAGGAGGTCCACCAGTGGGGCCAGAACTCCAGAAAACCTCCTGCTGTTGCTCCCCCCCAAGCACCAAGAATATGGACCATCACTGCCCCATACATAAGAAGATAAGAGAAGCCATGTTGGGTCAGGCCAATGGCCCAACCAGTCCAGCACTCTATATCACACAGTGGCCAAAACCCAGGTGCCATCAGGAAGTCCACCAGCAGGGTGAGAACTCCAGAACACATATATCAATGGGCAACATAAACAGATGACAATGGATAAAACTCAAGAGACGGTTTCCTGTCAGTAAACAATACCCCATATTTTTTCTAATATATTTGTAATTACCCCTAAGACCTGGCAACCCTAACATTGAAACGGACTCAGAATTAAGAACATAAGCCAATGTTGGATCAGGCCAATGGCCCATCCAGTGCAACACTCTGTGTCACACAGTGGCCAAAAATACCAGGTGCCAACTGGAAATCCACCAGTGGGGCCAGAGCTCCAGAAGTCCTCCCACTGTTGCCCCTTCAAGCACCAAGAATACAGAACACCACTTGCCCCAGACCGAGAGTTCCTATATATACCTTGTGGCTAATAGCCACTGATGGACATCTGCAGTATTCATTTGGACAGTTCTGGTCACCACACCTTAAAACGGATATTATAGCTTTGGGAAAAGTGCAGAAAATGGCAACTAGAATGATCAAAGGGTTGGAACACTTTCCCTATGAAGAAAGGTTAAAGCGCTTGGGGCTCTTTAGCTTGGAGAAACGACGACTGAGGGGTGACATGATTGAGGTTTATAAGATTATGCATGGGATAGAGCAGGTAGAGAAAGAGGTACTTTTCTCCCTTTCTCACAATACAAGAACTCATGGGCACTCCATGAAATTGCTGAGCAGTCGGGGTAGAAAGGATAAAAGGAAGTACCTCTTCACCCAAAGAGTGATTAACACTTGGAATTCACTGCCACAGGAAGTGGTGGCGGCTACAAGCATGGACGGCTTCAGAAGGGAATTAGACAAGCATATGGAGCAGAGGTCCATCAGTGGCTATTAGCCACAAGGTATAGATAGGGACTCTGGGGCAAGTGATGCTCTGTTGTGCTTGGGGGGGGTCAACAGTGGGAGGGCTTCTAATGTCCTGGCCCCACTGGTGGACCTCCTGAGGGCACCTGGTATTTTTGGCCACTGTGTGACAGATTGTTGGACTGGATCGGCCTTTGGCCTGATCCAACATTGGTGTCTCTTATGTTCTTATGCTCCATCTATACCTTGTGGGACCTCTGCTCTATATGTTTATCTAGTCCCCTCTTGAAACTGTCTATGCTTGGAGCCGCCACAATTTCCTGCAGCAGTGAATTCCACATGTTGATTACTCTTTGGGTGAAGCAGTACTTCCTTTGACCTGTTCTAAGCCCACTGGTCCTTAATTTAATTCAGTGCCCACACATTCTTGTATTGGGAGAAAGGGAGAAAAGTACTTCTTTCTCTGTCTTCTCTGTCCCATGCATAATTTTGTAAACCCCTGTCATGTCACCCCTCAGTCATGGTTTCTCCAAACTAGAGAGCCATGACTTCTTTCCCCTTGTCTTATTCCCTTAATCATTTCAGTTGGGCTTTTCTGCACCTTTTCCAGTGCTATAATCGACTGCAAGTTAGGGCTGAGGAGGTAGCCTGACCCAACCTGACTTTGACAGACTGGCCGAATGTGACATCAGAGTGAAGCTGTAACCTAAGAAACATTTTTTTTTTTGGCCTTGCTTGTCAAAGAAGACGGGGACGGCAAAGGATGAGATGGTTGGACAGTGTCATCGATGCAACGAACATGAAATTGAGCCAACTTCAGAGGACGGCGGAAGACAGGAGGGCCTGGCGGGAGCTGGTCCATGGGGTCGCGAAGAGTCAGACTCGACTGTGCGACTGAACAACAACAAAAATTATGATATGGACTGATTTGTTTTCAATCCCCTTCCTAATAACCCTCAGAGTAGCATTTGCCCTTTTTTAAAAATTGCAGTCACACACTGAGAGAGTCAGACTCGACTGTGCGACTGAACAACAACAAAAATTATGATACGGGCTGATTTGTTTTCAATCCCCTTCCTAAGAACCCCCAGGATAGCATTTGCCCCCCTTTTTAAACTGCAGTCACACACTGAGTTGACATCTTTAGTGAATTATCTACCACGACTCCAAGATCTTTCTCCTGGTCAGTTACCACCAGTTCAGACCACATCAAGGTATATTTATTGTTGGGATTTTTGGCTCCAATGTGCATGACTTTGCACTTGCCCACATTGAACCTCATTTGTCACGTTGACGCACACTCGCCCAGCCTTGACAGATCCCAATGAAGTGCCTCACAAGCCTCCCTGGTTCTCACCGCCCTGAACAACTTCATGTCATCTGAATACTCAGCCACTTCACTGCTTACTCCCAACTCCAAATCATTCATGAACAAGTTAAAAACCACCAGACCCAGTACCAAGCCCTGTGGTACCTGCTTACGACCTTCCACTGAGAAAATTGCCCATTTATACTCACTCTCTGTTTCCTGTTAATTAACCAATTTTTAATCCAGAAAAGGACTTGTCCTCTTATCCCGTGACTGCTGAGTTTACTTAGGAGCCTTTGATGAGGAACTTTATCAAAAACTTTCTGGAAGTCTCTTGGTATCTCCTGGTATTGCAGCTCATATCGAGCCTGTAGAGATCTGTTTCCCTGGAGAAAATGGTTGCTTCGGAGGGTGGATTGTATAGCATTATGCTCCACTGAGGTCCATCCTCTCCCAATATCTTTTTTTTTGTCCCACATAGGGGATTTTTTAATTGCCTTTTTGTATAAACTACAACGAAAAATGGGAAGGGGAAACTACATCTATGGGAGAAAGGAAAGAAAACCACTAAAAACCCAAGTATAGGCGATCATTACAAAAGCTTTTATCAGTGTTAGTCTAAAATGCTAAGATTACATTGAATATGGTCGATTAAGCTAGATCGTTTATCTTTAAAACCATTCGTTTAACTGTTTATAAAAACACACACACAAGAGCATTGTTAAAAGCTTCAAGGCACAGATCAGAGTTCTTCAGCCTTCATTTTATTTTATCTTTTCTAATCCTCAATTGATATTCTCGGTTGGGGGCTGCCGCCCCCTTTTCGGAGGCAGAGTCCTCGTCGGAAGTAGCAGAGTCCATTTCGTCACTCAGTTTGCTGTCTTTCTCTTCCTTGCCGTCCTCACCTGACTCTCCTAGTTGCAGTCTCAGGAACTCACGCACTTTATAAACAGAGTCAATTTTTTTCTTTTTTATCCTGCAGTTTGAAAATGACGCATTCAGGGGTCAACCATCTGTAGGGAATGCTGTTTGTTTGAAAAAAACAGAATCAAGTCTTTATACTTCTTTCTCTTCTTCCTTATTTCAAATGGAATATCTTTTAGATTCCTGGTAACATCCTCTCCCCATATCCTGCCCTCCACCTGCTCCACCCCCAGAATCTCCAGTTATTTTCCAACCCAGACCTAGCAACCCTGTATTTGCAGTGGAGTCGCAGAAGCCGTTGCTACCCGTACATCATACTAGCCCATTGAAGATCTCATTTCCTTCCTTCAAAAATGTCCGCCCCCTTTTACTCGGCCCAAGAGCTTCTGCAGTAGCTTACAATGTAAACATAAAAGCTGGGGGATACTTAGAGGTTTGGGGGTGGAGCCTTGGGATGTGGGGTTTGGGGACGAGAGGAAGCTCAGTGGGGACGTGAGGCCATAGAGTCCACCCTCCAAAGCAGCCATTTCCTCAAGGGAACTGAGCTCTCTGGTCTGGAGATGAGTTGTCATTCTGGGAGAACTTGAGGCCCCCCCCTGGAGGTTGATGATCCTCATAAAAGCATAAGATAAATAAACATTGTTTATGGGACCCAATTCAGATAGCTATAGGCAGTGGGATCCCAGAAAGACCAATAGGTTCTTGTTTCCTTCCACAACTTGTGTTCTTCTACAACACCCTGAAAACTTTGGAGATCTGGCTCCTGCCAACGGATACACCCACGGGAAAGGTGTAACGTGCCTCTATCAATTGGAGACCAAGCTCGATGGTAGAATATGAACTTTGCATTGAGACGTTCTCAGGTACAATCCTTGGCATCGTTAAAAAAAATGGATCTCAGGTAATATAAGTAGAGAAACTGGTGGGTTTGTCAAGCAGGATTTCCAGCCTCCATGTTGTGTCCGCTGACCGCCACCGGAGGTCAGCGCACACTCCTGAGCTTCAGTCCAGTACAACAATGGGGACTAGGATTCTAGTCCCTCCACTGGGGGAACCAATGGGACCTTGGCGGGAGATTCAAACCCACCAATGGGACCCAGGGGATGCCCCTGGATTGTGTATATAGTTGGCCTGCCGGCCGTTAGTCTTTAGTCTTGTTGTGTACCAGTAAAGCTATACTGATCGCTACACCAGTCTCCATGCTTTCTTTATGCGTCTAACCCACTACACTTCACTCCACATCGTCGGTGGAGATCTCCTTGGGTTACAACTGACCTCCAGGTGACAGAGGTCCAATCTGCATTGGTATTTCCCACTGTTGTGACAACGATCTCACATCATCCCGCAAATTTCTGTCTGCATTTTATGCCGCCTCCACTCTCCTACTGTCTCGTCTCGGCATCGGCTGTCTGCATCATTTTTTTTTTGAGTCACTGTGCGTGTGTGTTGCTCTCCAGGCCTTCCCTCTATAGCCACGCATGCAGAGGTTTTGGCTGTAGTGGCCGTGGCCAACTCTGAAGCCAGCCGAAACTCCATTCCTGTGTGTTTCTGCCCCAAAATAGCCCTATTCGTAATACAGTAAATAGCTTACCACCACTGTACTCATTCCCACCCCCATAAAATTGTTTGGCAACAGGCCTGGCTTTCCACCTGAAAGCTGCCCTTTGGAAATGTGCTCTGTCGAGTTTGGACAAGCCGGCAGCAAAGCCATCTGCCCTAGGGCTGAATCCATTGCCTCTGCTTGTTTGGTTCCTACCCCAGACCCACTCAGGCATCAGTCCCGATTGCTGGATCCGGCTGCTGCCAATTGAAGTCCAAGCATTCGGATAAGGCATGAGTTCCAAACTGCCCTAAGCAGGCTGAAAAGACGCCTGTGGCCCCAGCTCAAGGCCCTCCAAAACCAATAGTCCTGGAAGACATGCTGTCTCCAGTTCCACTATCACCCTTTAAAAGCTTAACAACTGTTCTCTCTCTCTGAAGGTTTGTTTTTTGATAGCAATTACTTCTGCTAGGAGGGTTGGGGAACTAGCTCCTCTCAGAGATGATCCACCTTTTGTTCAGTTTTTTCAAAATAAAATTGTTCTCTGACCCAATTTTGAGTTCTTAGCTAAGGTTATATCTAGTTCTCACTTGTCACGATCTGTCTCATTCCCTGTATTTTTCCCAACCCTTCCTCCCAAGTGGAAAAAGCACTGCATGGGTTGAATGCTAAGAGGGCGTTATTATCTTATTTACACCACATAAAGCCATTCCAAAAGTGTCACTCTTTATTCATCTGATCTGCTGGCCCTCAGAAGGATACACTGTGTTTTCACAAACTCCTGTTGCATCGTCCGGACAATTAGGCTGTGCTATGAATATGGAGGCATCCCTTGTCCTCTGCCTCTTCGAGCACAGTCCACCAGGGTGCAAACCTCTTCAGCTGCATTTCATAAGGGAGTCCTGTTGCAAGAGGTCTGCAAGGCTGCTACGTGGTTGTTGTGTAGTGGGTTAGACGCATTGAGTGATCAGGAAACAGAGTGATGTTCAGCACATGTTTACTAGCACACAACATAATATGTCTAATACCGGTCAGAGGCCAACTATATACAGTATCTGTGGAC
>NW_015163188.1:215557-256829 GCF_001447785.1 Gekko japonicus | reverse complement strand
TAACCCTAACCCTAACCCTAAACCATAACTCTAAACCCTAACCCTAAACCCTAACCCTGACCCTGACCCCTAACCCTAAACTAGTACCTCCGAGGTACTAACCCTAACCCTTTCATCATTATTTGTTTTAATCAGCTTTTCTCCACTCAATGCTGAAAATATGTTGCTATAAAATATTTTATCTGGCATGAGGAGTAAAATGCTGGTCTGGGCCAGATTTCCCCCATTAAAACTGTACAGCACGAAAGGGTCTGAGGACTTTCTCCATTTTTCCAATACAAAATTTGGGAAATTGAGAGCAGCATTGGCTTGCTATTAAATCTTTTATCTTTTTGAGTGAGAAAAGCCTTGTCTTACATACTATTTCACTCCAAACCTACAGCAGAGTTAGGGTTAGGTTTAGAGAGAACGACTGAAAACTTTCATGGGTTTTCCATAGGAAAGAATGAGCACATTGGGGGGGGACACTGTGGGGGGGGACCTCTTAGATTTTATGGATGCACACAGACACTCTTCTCAAGGTTTTTCATTTAAATAACTTTGGTAACAATTAGTACACTATAACTTGTTTGATGACTGAACTGAAAGAGCTCCGTGTTTTCAATGTTATAATTTTTATCCAGATATGCTGGCAGTCCTGCCTACTGTCACTCTATGAGAGAGTTTCTGTTCAAATAATACACTTTTGTTTACAGAATTTATTCTCTGTATTCACCTCCCCCACCTCTGTAATGGTAAAAGTTAAAGATATATGTGCTGTGGTAGCTATAGAGTGCAGTAGTCTGCAACCCTTTCTGAAGGATACTTGCAAATAGAAATCTGAGATATTTACATCCCCTTAATATGCCATCAACATTAAAAAAAAACACACCATGGCATCTGGCCCCATCACTCCTTGGCAAACAGAAGGGGAAGTTGTGGAAGCAGTGACAGAATTCACGTTCCTGGGATCCAAGATCACTGCAGATGGTGACTGCAACCATGCTCCTTGGGAGGAAAGCCATGGCAAACCTAGACAGCATAATAAAAAGTAGAGACATCACCCTGCCAACAAAAGTCCGTATGGTCAGAGCAATGGTATTCCCAGTAGCAGGACCAAGGGCGTAGACTTTCCAATTTCCCGGGGGGGGGCTGGGGCTGGGCCAGAGGCATTGCTGTGCTAGGTCCTTAAAAGAACCGAGGCCCAGTGACATCATAGGGAGGAGCCAGTGACATCACAGGCCATTGTCACTATTTATGGAGGCGAGCCATGTAGGATTTAGGAAGGGGCTCTCCAGAAATTTAGGAGGGCCTGGGAACCCTTGGGAGCCACCCTAGCCAGTTTGGTGTAGTGGTTAAGTGCACGGACTCTAATTTGGGAGAACCGGGTTTGATTCCCCACTCCTCCACTTGCACCTGGCTGGATGACCTTGGGCAAGCCATAGCTCTGATAACAGCTGTTCTTGAAAAAGAGCAGTTTCTGTCAAGAGCTCTCTCAGCCCCACCTACCTCACAGGGTGTCTGTTGTGGGGAGGGGAAGGGAAAGGAGTATGTAAGCCGCTCTGAGACACCTTTGGGTAGTGAAGGGTGAGGTATAAATCCAATCTCTTCTCTTCTAGCCAGACCCCAACGACTCAGAAAAAAAGCACGGTATGGGCAAAATCCTCTACATAAAATCCTGGAGAACCACTGCCAGTCTGAGTAGACAATGATGACACTGATGGACTGATGGTAGAGACACCATGCTTAGTGTGCCAAAGGATAAAAGTTAAAACCTAGGAGGTCTAAGAGAACAGGTGCGGGAAAGGATCTTTCTCTGTTTGAGTCTCTGAGCTCATCTGCATCAGAGCAGACCATGCTGAAGTAGATGGACCAATGGCATGAAGACCAGTGTGGATTGAGGAGACCCGTGTTCAGATTTATATTTTGCATGGTGCTTACTCAGTGATACTGGGACAGTTAGATTTGAGTCCAGTAGCAGATTAAAGACCAACAAGAGTTTCAGGGAATAAGCTTCCAAGAGTCAAAGCTCCCTTCATCAGGCTGGGTGATATTGCCATTGTCGTGAGGTCAATATAAGGGAAGGGAAACTGGAGGAAGGGTGGAATAAAGAGGGGATTGACAGACAACATGTGAGCAGCAGAGTCCGTTTGGATGGAAGAGGAATTTACAGGGGGGGAATAGCACCAACTGATGTGACTAAGAAAACAGATCTTCCCAAACTAAAGCATCATAAATTATAGCATGAACATGAACCTATATTGTGATGCATTAAGTGATGTAGCAGTGGAGACAAAACCTTTAGTGGTATTTAGTTGAACTTCCTGGACAGGCAGAGGGTTGCCACTGGCCATACTGCTCTGACTTTAGAGAGTTGGGACAAGCAGCAAGGCTTGAGGAAGGGGCTCTTGCAACTATGAGTAAATTATTATTACACTTCTATCACATGGCTCTTTCCTAATCATTGTGGCTCCCAAGAATAGGTTGAAGATGATTGCCTGGGAAGCACCCACACACCACCATGCCATGGACCTAGATGGCTCAGGTTAGCTTGACCTCATCACATTTTTGAAGCTAAGCAGGGTCAGCTCTGACTAGTATTTGGATGGGAGAACTTCAAGGAATACCAGGGACATGATGCAGAGTCGGGCAATGGCAAATCATCCTTGAATGTCTTTTGCCTTGAAAACCTTACAAGGTTATCATGAGTTGGCTATGACTTGCTAGCACTTTCCATCACCACAGGGCAGGTGCACTTTAATGCCCAGAACCATTTGGGCAAGGCCTAATGTGTAACTACTGTCAGTAGCATGAGATGGACCCACAGCTCAATTGGCTCTCTTATAGTAAAAAGCTCAGTAGCACCTTTAAGACTAACAAACTGTATTGTTGCATAATTATTACTGTAGCACAAGGGTTATCAGAAAAAGCCACACACTCTTTTCCAATCTCACTTCACTGCCAGTTCCTGTCCTCAAATTCACAGAGAAACCCAAACACTCTTATTTTTGGTAGAATTACGCCCTCCCCTCCTCCACCTGGCTGTTGTGCCTCCTATATGAAGCAGGGTGATTTGGCAAATGCACCAACTTACACAGCAGAACCAGAGCTTCCAATTTCAACGCTGGAGCTAGGGATGCCAGCCTCCAGGTGGGACCTGGAGATCCCCTGGAATTACAGCTCATTTCCAGTCTACAGAGATCAGTTTTCCTGAAGAAAATGGATGTTCTGGAGGGTGGACTCTATGGCACTGTGCCCCACTGAGGTCCCAGTCCTCCCCAGGCTCCATCCCCAACACTCCAGGAGTTTCCCAACCTGTATTGGGCCACCCACCACCCCATGTGGCTGTGCAAAGCAAGCTTTGCAGGAGGGAGGGGGGGAAATAAGGGCTGCACAAGGCACCCAGCATCCCCAAGCCAGCCATCCTGCAGGGAAGCCTGCTCTCTCCCTCTCCCTCCCTCCACGTGGCTGCTCAAGGCAAGCTTTGCAGGAGGGAGGGAGGGGGGAATACAACAAGAGCTGCTCAGATTCCAGCCTCCCCAAGCCACCGATCTTGCAGGGAAGCCGGCTCTCTCCCTCCCCACCTTCCCAACCCCCAGAGACCGTCTGCAGCCTCCATAGCCCGCAGGGGCAGGCTCTCCTCCGGCTACAAAAGCCACAGCCAGCCTGGGCAATCTCTACCCTCCCCACCCTCGCTGGAGCTTGGGCCAGCTCCTTACCTTTCTGCGTGGGAACTCTGAATGCACTAAACCCCTGTGCAGCTTGCAGCTCCACCAGCCCCAACTGAGGACTTCTGGGAGCTGGGAGTGGGGCTTAGGGCTTCCAGGAAGCAAGCTCTGACTTCCCCCCTCCCTCCCTCCTTCCCAGTCCCAACCCATCTGTAGTGTATTCAGATGCTGCCCTGAATGCACGGGGATGAAGTGTGAATCATCCCATAGAGAAGCTATGCTAAGCTTCAGATGTCGGCTGGGATTCGCGCCGAAAGTATTGTGTCCAATCACATTTGAATTATCTATGGTGGGAATGTTTGTGATTGGGCTATTATGCGGACAACCTGATAGGTTGAGAATTGTACAGTAGGTGTGGCTACATTAGCCCGGAATGTTTAAATACCGAGCAGCTGAAATGGACAAGCTGTTCGGGCTATGAGGAGTTGTACCGTGTTGGAGAAGTTGATTATCGAGCTGAATAAACCTGAGTTTTGCTGAAATCACTCTCTGACTCATTGTTAAGCGCTGGACTTAACACCATCCGGCGAACTCAGTCTTGGAAAGCGGAAGGGAATTAGGAAAACCCTCCGCTTTCAAAGGTGGGGGAGCTGGGAGCAAGGCTGGCTGGAGGAACCGGTTGCCCCCGGGGGAGGCTTAGCACCTTCTGGGAAATTTCGGTGGGGGCTGACGCCCCAGAGCCCCCATGAACTTTAGGCCGGTGGGCCCACGCCCACTACACCCAAAACCTTTGCGTGCATGGCTACAGAGGGAAGGCCTGGAGAGTAAACCCTCCCCTGACTCCAAGGTGGGCGGACCAGGGGGGCCCCTGGAAGGATCGGGGAGGCCTTTAAATGCCTCCCCGTGCCTTCCCTGGCCTGTCCAAGGGCCGGCTTGCCCGGGCTCCCTGCAGCCACGGGTCGCCCAGGGAAGGCAAGGGCCAAGTGAAGGCAGTTTAAACGGCCTTCCCTTTCTTTCAAGGGGGAGCTTGCCCGGGCAAGCCAAGGGAAGGCATGGGGTGTGGTCTAATATGCTTATGAGCAGCACTGTCAGGGGTGTGCTCTGTTATGCTAATGAGTTCCTGCGGGGCTTTTTCTACAAAAACAGCCCTGCCCAGTAGTAATGTACGGCTGCAAGAGTTGGACCATAAGGAAGGCCGAGTGCCGAAGAATAGATGCTTTCAAATTACAGTGCTGGAGAAGACTCTTGAGAGTCCCTTGGACTGCAAGAAGATCAAATCAGTCAATCCTAAAAGAAAACAACCCTGACTGTTCCCTGGAATGCCAAATACTGAAGCTGAAGCTCAAATACTTTGGTCACCAAATGAGAAGGGAGCCCTCACTGGAGAAGAAGACCCTGATGCTGAGAAGGATTGAAGGTTGAAGAAGAAGGGGATGGGCAAAGGATGAGATGGTTAGGGTTACGAAGGACAGCGGAGGACAGGAGGGCCTGGCGTGATATGTTTCATGGGGTTGTGAAGAGTCTGACTCGACTGTGCAACTGAACAACAACAAATTTGCCAAAGTGTACAATTGTGTATACCAGATGTTTGTGTACCTGAAGTTTAAAATAATGTATTTTGTGTTGTTAAATGGGCCACAGAAATGTTGGCTTACTAGGAAAGAGCCAGTCTGGTGTAGTGGTTAGGAGCACAGACTCTAACCGGGGAGAATCGGGTTTGCTTCCCCACTCCTCCACATGCAGCTGCTAGTGTGACCTTGGGTCAGTCACAAGTTCTTTCACAGCTGTTCTCTTGCGGGCAGTTCTCAAAAGAGCTCTCTGAGCCTCACCTACCTCATAGGGTGTCTCTTGTGGGGAAGGGAAGGGAAATGAGATTGTAAGCTGCTCTGAGACTCCTTCAGGTAGTGAAGGGTGGGGTATAAATCCCCCCTCCTCCTCCTCTCCCTCCTCCTCTTCCATTTCAATTCTCTCTCAAATTTCCATTTATTCCCCCCTTAAAAAAACCACATTCAAAAATAGTTTTTGTCTCATAATTCAAACTTTCCAAAAAATTTACATCTGTAGACCAACTCCCCCCCACCACATTAGCATCTTCCAAGAGGGTTCCTGATCACATGCAGAGTACTACAGACAAGGGTGCCTGCTCTTAGCCTCCTCCTCTTTCTCCACCAAACAGAGCCGAGGGTGGCTGCAGAAGAAAGGCAGGAGAGGGGCATCCAGGACACTGTGTGTGTGTGTGTGTGTGTGTGTGTGTGTGTGTGTGTAGGCAGTAAAGCAGAGAGCAGGGGCAGCAACGGGGCCACCTCTTCCCATTGTGGGAACAGAGGGGGGATTGTGAGGCAGCCTGGCCCCGGCAAGGGCTGCTCCAAGAAGACACCCTCACCAGGGCCCATAACCGACATGGGGCACGCCCATACACCTTTGCACTGGCACCATGGCTCGCAGGCCACCCTTTGCCTCCATCACCTCTTGTGCTGCCACCACTGCACGTATAACTGCTGTGTGTTGTTGTTTTTTTAAAGCCACAGTGATCCTCACAACCCTGTAATGTAGTCTGCTGTTCCTCTCACCTTTTGAAGATGGGGAGAGCCTAGTGTGGCCAAGAAACTGAAGAAATACACACATCCATGTATATTTATAGCCATTTGCATGGATGGGTCCAGGGGAGGGTCTACGCAAGATGCAGATCTCACCCTTCTTCTCCTCCCCAATCCATAGAGGATCCTGGAAAGCTGCATTCCCCCACTCGCTACCCACTGGTGGCCACGCAACACCCACCCCACACGGGGCAGGAACTGGGTGGACAGGGCAGGGGTGGAGGAAGGGTGGGAGGAGTGCACCCAGCAGTTGTCTAGCCTCCGGGGGGGACTCGTCCTCCACACTCCAGCGGGGGAAGAAGAGCAGGGAAGGAGCCACCCCCACGTGCAACACCACCGCACATCGCACTCCTGCAAGACCTGTGCTCATGCGAGCATGCGTAGATGCCTGAGGGGCACATGGGCGCTCAAAGGCAGGGTGACAGGACCCCCACCCCACTGGCTGCCAGGGGAGATACTCCGCCTGGCTGAGAAAAGCTCCCAGTCCCTCGGGTGGACTGCCTCTGGAGCTGGAGGATACATTTTGCTGTTAGCAACTGTTGACAGAGCTAAGCATCATTAATTTGGCTGCAGTTCTGTTAAGGGCTTCTAACCAAGCAACCATCCTCCCATCTTGTGGCAGAGAGTTCCAAAAATGAATTTCATGTTATCTGGAGAATAACGTCCTGCTCTGGGTCAACTGCTTCCTACATTCTCTTGTCATCTCTCCCTTAGAGCTTTTCTACAGAAAAGGCTTCAAAACCTTTTAGTCCTTTCCTTTACACTTTCCTTTTCCCTCCCCTGGAACCCCAAGCCAAATCTGGCTTCCATCTTTCCACATCACCAAAGTCTCTGCCCACAACTGACCAAAGCATAAGAACACACATCGCATTTTTTGTTTATTATTTGCATTTATATCCCCCCCATCCCGCCTGCAGGGGAAGAGTAAGTAACATTCTCATTTCGCAGTGGCGAGTAACTCTGAGCGTGTGCAGAGTGACTGTGGCTTGTAACTTTTCAGAGGAAATCTCCTTAGGCCTAAAGCAGCCCCGTAGCCAGGAATTTTTCCAGGGGCCACTAATTAAATTAAATAAGATCACAAGATTTCATGGCTGAGGCCAAGGGTTAACTTTTCTACCCCAAAAAGATGGTGGTGTGGACTTGGCATACTGCCCCATCTTTTCTGCCATTTACCTGTTAAAGGCTCAGGTTCCCAAAAGAAATCCTGGTGATTGCTTGCTGATCACAAAGAAGTTCCAGGATCCATTTGGACTCCACAGCAACCCCCGCCTTCTCAGCATGTTTTAAAGGTGCCTGCGTCTGTGGTGGGGGCTGGCTGCACTTTGTTTGGTGGTGGCAGCTGCAGGCGTGGAGGTGGCAGCGGTGAGCCATGTGATGGGCGCCACTGGCCTCCCCAGCTTGGACAAGGAATTGGGCAGCCACGCCACCACCAGTGCCCTCAAGCAGCTGGGGGAGCCACCCTGCGAGGACGAGTCCCGCTTCAAGCCTTATTCCAAAGGTGGCAGTGGGGGAAACAGCAATCCATGCAGAGGGTGACGGCGACATAAAGGAGACTTAAACAGCAAGATTGGGGTGGGGGGAAGATTGAGGTTGAAGCACTGAAGATTCAGTAGGGGTGCTGCCCACAGCACTCCCCCCCCCTTCTGGCTATGGGCCTGACCCCTCGGGTGTCAGAGGCCAACAAAAGGATTTACAAGATAAACCATGTGACTTTTAACATCGAAAGTACAACAGAAATGTTAACTGCGTCCAAAGGAAAAGCAAGACAAACTATAAACAGGAGTCATGGCTCTCCAGTGAGGAAGCGGATAAGATCCTGGTGGCTGCAAGGCCTCCCGTGTGCCCCTTGACCTGTGCCCATCCTGGCTAGTTAAGGCTTGTGGGGATGGGGTTTGGGCCCCCTTGGAAGAGATTATCAACTGACCCCTAAATTCAGAGGTATTCCCAAGGGCTTGAAGGAGGCTGTGGTAATCCGCTTCTCAAAAAACCATTGCTACACCCTGCAGTCCTCACCAACTACTGCACAGTCTCGAATCTTTTGTGTCTGGGTAAGGTAGTTGAGAGGGCGGTGGCTCAGCAGCTCCAGGCTTATTCAGATGATGCTTCTATTCTGGACCCCTTCCAGTCCAGCTTCCGCCGTGGTCATGGGATGGAGACTGCACTGGTCGCCCTCACAGATGACCTCTAGAGGCACCTGGATCCAGGCGGGTCAGTGCTGCTGTTGCTTTTAGATCTGACAGGAGAGTTCGACACAGTCAAAATGCCAACTTTAGAAGGACACGATGGTGTCATGCTCTGCTGAGGCCCCTGCCGCCCCCAGGCCCACCCCCTTCTGTCCGTTATCGACCGTCAACTTCATTGGGTGCCCGAGTTCTAGTACTAAGGAAGAGCTCCCTCCATCCACGCATAATGTTATAAAACATGTCCCATCCCCTCAGCCTTCTTTTTGCTAAACGAAACAACCCCAGACTGTTCAGCCTTTTCTCATAGGGAAGGCTCCAATTCCTTGATCATCCTAAATTCTCCTGCCTTCTCCTGTACTTTTCCCAGCTCTGCAAATTTCATTTTGAAATACGGAGACCAGAACTGCACTCAGTATTCCAAATCAGGCTGCACCATGGATCTATACGAGGGCATTACAATACCGGCTGTTTTGTTCTCAGCACCTTTACTAATTATCCCCAGCTGCTTGCCACCCCCCTCCCCCCCCAGCTGCTGTAACCTCAGCTTGTGGGTTCTGTGGGGCAGAACTTGGAATGAATCTTGCAATCATTTAAAAGAAATAAAACATGATTACTCTCCACTTAACGTCATGTAACAAAACCATCGATGTTAAGAAAAATAGAATGGAACAATGATCTTTTAAATTCGAAACAATTAACTTTTCCCTCCTTCACAGCTTGTCACCCCCAAAGTCCATCTCAAGAAATCTCCAGCTGAATACTCTCTGCACCGGCTTCCAAAATGAAGGTCTCAAATAAATTCCCCATTAGATAATACAGCCCTGAAACAAAGCTTCCCTCCCTGACCAGTGTCCATCCATAACTCAGCTGCCTTAAACAAGGTGTTAAGAGCCTACAATTAAGGTTCAGGCTCCCCTGCAGGGCAATCTTGCTTCATAGAATCATAGAATCAAAGACGGGGCCATACAGGCCGTCTAGTCCAAACCCCTGCTCAGTGCAGGATTGGCCTAGAGCATCCCTGACAAGTGTTTGTCCAACCGCTGCTTCAAGACCACCAGTGAGGGGAGCTTACCACCTTCCCAGGCAGCTGATTCCACTGTTGCACAACTCTTAATGTGAAAAAGTTTTTCCTAATATCCAACATCTTCCTGCCCTTAATTTGGACCCATTCTTGCGAGTCCTATCTTCTGCTGCCAACAGGAACAGCTCCCTGCCCTTCCTCCCTGACAGCCCTTCAAAGACCTCAAGAGAGCCGTCATGTCCCCCCTCAGCCTCGTTTCCAGACTAAACATTCCTAGGTCCCTCAGCCTTTCCTCCTGGGACTTGGCCTCCAGGCCCCCAATCATCCTCATCACTCTCCTCTGCACCTGCTCCACTCTGCCCACATCTTTTCTGAAGTGAGGCCTCCAGAACTGCGCACAAGACTCCAGGGGCAGCCTGACCAATGCAGTGTACAGCCGGACTATGACATCTTGCGATTTGGAGGTTATGCCTCTGTTGATATACCCGAAGATCACATTAGCCTCTTTTGTCACCACATCACACTGGCTGCTCATATTTAACTATTTGTCCACCCGTACCCCAAGATATTGCTCACACACACCACTACCCGGAAGCATACCCCCCAACTAGTATGCGTGTTCCTCATTTTTGTTACCCAGATGTAGGACTCGGCACTTATCCTTGTTAAATAGCATCTTGTTCACATCCGCCCACTTTTCCAGTGTGTTCAGATCTCGTTGAATTCTCTCTCTCTCTCTTCTGGTGTGTTCGCTGCTCCTCCCAATTTGGTGTCATCTGTGAATTTAATGGGTAGCCCCTCCACACCCTCATCCAGGTAACCGAGCCCTCTGGCACCCCACTGGACACGTCCCTCCATTCAGATGAGATGCCAGTGGCAACTATTCCCTGAATACAGTTCTACAACCAGTTCCCCATCCACCTAACTATCCTAGAATCCAGTCCACATTCCTCTAGTTTACCCATCAGAACATCATAGGAAACCCTGCCAAATGCTTTACTGAAATTCAGGTAAACAACATCAACAGCATTCCCTCAATCCAGTTAGCTCTTCACTCGATCAAAGAAGGAAATGAGGTTGGTCTTGCAGGACCTGTTGGGGACACAGCATGAATTTTTCAAAAATAAATCCTGCCACCCCATCATTGCTTGTTTCGATTACGCTACTAGCCAAGTGAACCATGGGAATGCTATGAACATAACAATCATTTGACAAGTCCCCCATGACATCCTAGCCAGCAAACTGGTTAAAGGCACGTTAGATGAGAGCGCCGTGTGCAGATTCATATAGCTGAATGGAGAATCGCACTCGGGCCGCCCGGTGTACACTGCAGCTGTGGGAAAGGTGAATGCAACGTTATGCTGTGTTCCCTGCGTTCCCTCCAAGTCCTGAGACCCCAGATGAGACAGTCTCTCTGGAATACTACGAATGATGGAATCATCGGATCACAGAGTTGGAAATAGCCATACAGAGGCCATCTAGTCCAGCCCCCCTGCTCAGTGCGGGATCAGCCTAGATCACCCCTGACAAGAAGGGTTTGTCCAGACGCTGCTTCAAGACCGCCAGTGAGGGGGGGGGAGGCTCACCACCTCCCCAGGCAGCCCATTCCACTGCTGCACAACTCTTAACTGTAAAAACAGTTTTCCCCCGCCCTCAATTTAAACCCCTCCATTCTGTCCACATCCTTTCTGAAGTGAGGCCTCCAGAGCTGCACACAAGATGACTCCAGGTGCGGCCTGACCAATGCAGTGTACAGCCAGACTATGACATCTTGCGATTTGGATGTTCTGCCTCTGTTGATACACCCAAAGATCGCTTTAGCCTTGTTCACATTCGCCCACTTTCCCAGGGTGTTTGGATCACGTTGAATTCTATCTCTGTCTTCTGGTGTGTTCACTGCTCCTCCCAATTCGGTGTCATCTGCGAATTTAATAAGTAGCCCCTCCACACACTCATCCAGGTAATTTATAAAAAAAAACTTTTTAAGTACTGGGCCCAGAACCGAGCCCTCTGGCCCCCCACTGGACATTAACCTCCCACTGAGATGAAGTGCCACTGACAACTACTCCCTGATTGTGGTTCTCCAACCAGTTCCCTACCCACTTAACTATCCTAGAGCCCAGACCGCAGTCCTCTAGTTTATGCCCCATGTACTTTAAGAAAGTACCTAACGGGCCTGAGTTTCGGGGGGGGGGGAGATTTCAGTCCAACATTAGAAGAGATTTTCCTCCTGGTGAGAGTGGTTCCACAGTCCAGCCAAAGACTAGGCAAGGCGGGGGAGCCCGGCCTCAGTGGAGAGTGTCTCTGGACACCCTCCTGTCAGGGAAGGTGTCCTTCTTCTGGGTTTCCCACACTGAGCGGGCAACTGGGCAGAGAGGACTTCCAGGCCTCTTCCAACCAACTCCACGGTTTGAGGCATCCTTACCCGGCAGTCCCTTCTTTTCGTGTACTTCTACCCAGGATCAGGCCAGTACTTATTAATGATTTACACCAGAATATGATTTGCAGCAAAGCCATCTTTTGTCAGAGCCACCTTTTGATTCTGACTTTACACTCGGTATGCTAGAAAAGAACCAGTAGAGAACCCTTGGAAATCACACACTTTATATTTAATATAGTGCAACAAAAATAGGTAAGAATGCAAGAACATTTACAGATTAAAAAAATATTTTTAAACCATCTGATCTTAAAAATAGACGATAGTAGTGAAGCATAAAATACAACCACGGTTAGTTGTTCTGCACAGCCTTGCCATCAATAACCAGCAAGATGGCTACTGAAACAATGCTTCGTTCCGTAGAGCAACAGTGTCCGTGGGAGTTGCTCTTTCGCCCTCGCGATCTCTCGCTGCTTTGCCCTTGACAGGCATTCCTGAGCATTCCTGATGTAGACTGATGTGCCCCTCCACCAGTTTGGAGCTGGAATGAGTCACGGAGCCCCTCTGGCTGCCATTGGTCTGCGAGCAGACATTGCTCACTTTAGTGTTTTTATTTTTGTGATGATTGGCGTAAACTTTATACTTCATCAGGAGGATGAAAATGAAAACGAGAACCGATGCCACAATGATGCCTCCGATGATGATGATCATCGTTCCACCCAGGAACTGGGCGTGGAGGGACCTGCACTGCCGGTATTCCTCCTCCGTGGTGAACTGCGCACACCCGACCACCGTGGTTGCCGTCAGAGACGTCACGCCATCCTCGTAAACAGCAAGGACACAAAGATCGTAGTCACGCCCAGGAATCAGGTCAGTGAGGAAGAAGGACTTGCTGGTGGCCGGGATCATCCTGCAAGGGAACCAAATCCCGTCAATGCCCGAAGCCCAAGGGCTCCCACTCACGAGCCTAGAAAGGGTAAAGGGAACAAGCCGGCTGGCCAGCTGCAACCACAGTGGGGACACAGCTATCCTGTTGGCTCTCTCTGTGTCAGAACACTGAGAGAGGGAGGGAGGGAGGGAGGGAGGGAGGGAGGTCCTGTTGGCTCTCTCTGTGTCAGAACACTGAGAGAGGGAGGGAGGGAGGGAGGGAGGAGGGAGGGAGGGAGGGAGGGAGGGAGAGCACAGAAAGGGAACAATGCACAAAAACCAGGAACTGGGTGCAGCGCATTTGACAGCCCTCAAGAATCCCACCTTCTTCTCAAGGCAAGTAAGTGCCTGGCCTATGGTCACCGGTTCATTCACTGACCTACATTCCTCAATCTACATGCAAGAAAAAAACAGGCTCTGCTTAATGCTGAACCAGACCACAAACTGGCAACAAAGGAACAACAGTCCATGGCTATTATTCCCGTCTCCTCCACCCACCCTGACACATTAGCACTCATGGCACACCCTATGTATGCCTATTAGCCACTGATGGGCAGCATCTCCTCCCGGAATTTCTCGAGTTCCAACCAATGTTCCCTCTAAGCTGTGGAGTCTTGTGAGCAAAACTTCTACTTTGTGAGCTACTGGCTTTAAAGTTGTGAGCAAGCGATTTAGCTACCACATAAATTAGTTTGCTCTGGAGCCCTGCTTCCTGAGCTGAGACAAAAATGTGTGAGCCAGAGGCTAAAAAACTGTGAACTAGCTCACACTAACTCAGCTTAGAGGGAACACTGGTTCCAACAAGTTCCCATTAGGCCATAGCTATGGTCTGTGGCAGTGAAGTCTGTAAGATAAACAAGGGAAGTCTCTGTGCCCTTTGAGCATGAATACCAATCTAGCCCCTCCTGATCTTTATAGACTCTAACACCAAAACGCACATACCTACTGACTTATTAACCGTTGGCCCCAAAAGAATGCTTCCCAAATAAGTCTTCAAAGAGAAAATTATCAAGTATGAGAAATGAAATTAGTTAATTGAGGCATTCAGCCTATTTTTTTTTAAAGAAGGAGAGTGACAAATCAAATAAGAACAGAGTTTTTAAACAATTATCTAAAGTCCAAATGCTGTTATCCTGAAAAAAGCAGAGTATAAAACTTCTACATGTTCAGTTTTCTAAGTTTAACACATTGGTGCTACTGCCAGGGGTCAGTCTCTCCCCCCCCCCTGCTATTGGGCCAGTGTTTGCCCGCTTTGTGAGCCTCCTCGCCATGGGAACCAGGCCTTCTCCATTCCCCACTGTAATGATGAAGGAGACTTCAATTAACACTCAGGGAGGCCCTAATCCCAGGGAAAATATTCTTTCCCAGGGAGAGAGCAATAAACCCCTCAGATTTCAGGCTAAGAGGAGATGAGTTTCCTTTATGGAAGGAAAGAGGGGGGAAGCAGATGGCCATTTCCCCACCCTCCAGGAAGAGCCAAAGTAGAAAGCTGTTTGATTATAAAGGTTTTTTGGACTATCCCTGTTTGCTTATTCAGGGCACAGACAAGAAACTTGAGTCAGCAACAGACAGGTGGCCAGAGAAGGTGTCCGTAAAGCAGTTCACACACACACAGATCTGCGCCTCAAGCTGTGGACAGGGAAAGGAAGGGCAGAGCTTGAGTAGGGGCAGACAGACTAAAGAAAAGAGGGGGCCCGGGAGAAAGCCACAGCCCGCTCTCATGCAGCTCTCCCACACACACACACACACACACACAAACGCATATACACACTTCTTGGGCAAAGACTGTGGGAAGGAAGGGGAAGGTCTTTTACATCCACCCCCCCTGCACAGCCATTTAACGGTCCTCTCGCCTGTTTCAGTCTTGAGCTGTCATCCTACTTGACATTCGCACGAGAGACACAAGCAGCCGTTACCTGTAGACCAGGATGTCATCAGCCGAGCTATTGTACTGAATCTGGAACATCCGTATCCCTGGGATGTGGTGCTGGGAAGGCCACTGGATGAGAGCGGAGGAGGGCGTCAGCTCAGCAACAGCCACCTTCCTCTCTGGGGAGAAAGATTTGGTTTCATTGGGGAAGCCGGACTTGGCCGAGGTCAAGATGTCAGAGGGGTTGGGCTCTGCTTCTTTGTCACAGTTTGTGCTGTTTGCAAGGTTAGGGTATGAATCAACCACAAGTTCAACCGGTGCCGTGGACTCTCCTGCAGCATTAGATGCTATGCAAGTAAATATGCCCTTTTCCTCTCCAGACGTCTCCAAAATATCCAGGGTGCCATTCTCATAGGATATTGTCCGGGAAGTGTTGGAGACCAGCTTCCCACCAGGTGAAATCCAGCGAACGTATGGCTCTGGGTCACCAACAGCTTTGCACTTCAGAGAAACACTCTGGCCTTCCATGACAACCTGTTTTGGGGTTCTGTGTGTTATCATTGGGGGCTCACAGACAAACTCCTCCTCTTTAATGGACCAGAAGTACTTACCCATCAGCTCTGGTGGGGAGGCGCAAGTTTCCAGGTCATCCTCCCTGGTCAGGCGCCTCAGCCACACAAGCTCACAGTTGCAGTGCAAGGGGTTCCCACCAAAACCCAGCACCAGAGAGGACAAAGGGGACCCCTTTGGCTTGGCGTAGACAGGGATCCGTGAAAAGAGAGGGTCTGGGGGAATCTTTTTTAACTTGTTGGAGGTCATGTCCAACCGAGCCAGCTTATGAAGGTTTGAGAAAATTCCTTCAGGGACAAAATCTATGAGGTTATGATCCAAGCTGATGGTGTTGGCATTAGAAAGCCTTCCAATCGTTTCCCAAGGGATGTTAACAAGATTATTATAAGATAGATCTAGATCCTCAATCACATCGATGAAATCGTCCAAAGATCCAGGAGAAATATAGTTCAATTGATTGTTACTGAGAATCAAGTGTCGCAGATTGGATAACCCTTTGAAGTGATCCTCATTGATATAGGTGAGTCTATTACTATCCAGGTGCAAAGCATGAAGGCCTTTAAGATCAAAAAATGCGTACGGCATAATCTGACTAATGGTGTTTCGGGACAGCGTCAAGTGAATCAGGTGGGTCATGTTGGCAAAATCCTTCCGCCGGAGTGTGGTGATGAAGTTGTCCATCAGCCGGAGCTCTGCTGTTCGCCGGTCAATGGTGGGAGGGACAAAGAGAAGCCCCGTCCTGGTGCAGAGGATGGTGACGGATGGAGACAGGCTCTGGCACAGGCACCTTGTGGGACACATCAGGGCCCTCACGGCTGCGCTCGTCAACAGTAGGCAGAAGACCACCCTTTCCATGGCAAAGAAGGGGGAACACCTGAAGGAGACAGATGGACAGGATTCACCTTGAGGTCATTAAAAGCAGCTCCTACTGAATTAGGGACATGTATAGGTGTCACGGTTGAAACAAAGGGTTTGTGGGCTCCAGCACCAGCCCCAGTCGGTGCTGCCAAGTCAACCCTGCAAAAGTCAGCCCCTCCGGTGCACCTCCGTTGCCTCCAGGCACATATGGCTGAACCACCCTGGGCACAAGGAGCACTGACTGAACCTTGCGCTGCTTCCTCAAGAGAAGGTGCGCAGATGACCGTGTGGGTCTTTGCTCACTCGCATGCTGGCCTCTGGAGACAGAAATGCAAAGCCTGTGGGCAAGCAGAACCCAGCCCCAACATTTGGGATTCCTCAGCCTGTGGTGCACCTCATCTGTCCCTTTCAAAACCTTGCTGGGATGGCTGATAACCCTTCTGAGGCCAGAGCTGTGTTACTGCTGGGTGTACAGGTATGAGGATTCAGCACCCAGCAAAATGCACTGCACTTCCCCCCAAATCACGAAAAGCAAAATAATGTGTGCAACTTGCAAGGCCAGTTGGCTTACTTTGTAAAATTCTTGATACAGAGTCTGATAATCAATATTTTTAAAACACAGAGCAGAGCACTCTGGTGACTAATGATATTTAAGGAGACGGCCAGAGATGAGGCTGCCGTACCAGAGGGAAGGGCTCCTGATGCGGAAGGGCTGGAGGCAGCCTTCCCTCCTCTCACGAGTCCTGCTCAGGCCTCCTTTGCTCTCCTCCCAGGGGACACTGCGAGAGAAGCTTGGGGCTTTGCTTTCAGCAACTGGACTTTTGAGTCCTTCTCGGATCAGATCTAACCCACACCCGCCACCAGCTCCTTCCCCATTAACTGCACAAGGGTCCTCCATTCTATCATCTCTTTCTCTCCTTCCCGCTCACTTTCCCCCATGTTCAGCCAATGGCTGGGCAGTCATGTGGTCTGATTCTATAGCATTCTGGAAGGACAGAGAGAGTGACGGGGCTCCTTCCTACACAAAAGGCATCTGAGCTCCTGATACCCACCATTCCCTATGCATGCAGATTGCCTTCACAGCAATATCAAGTATTCAGGGCGGGGGGGTGGTTCGAATAACGCAACACATACAATGCACGGGCATGGCTGTGACTCTGTTGGAACTGGGATACAGACTACACAAATACCGCAAGAAGTGCATGCAATTAACAACAATTGTAAGAATCAGTTGACTCTTGTTGTTGAACTTCAAGCTGTTTTAATCTTTCTGTTTTTCAACAGACGAACTTCCCCGGAGTTTTACTGCTCGTTTCGACACATTCTTTCTCAACGTTCGTTTGTAAAAGTACTTTGTCAAGAGCTCTTGAAGTTACGTGGAATTGGAGAGAGTCCGATGTCAGATATTGTAAGGATGCAAAACTGAACCGTTACGTTGAGAAAGAATGTGTCGAAACGAGCGGTAAAACTCTGGGGAAGTTGGTCTGTTGAAAAACAGAAAGATTAAAACAGCTTGAAGTTCAACAACAAGAGTCAACTGATTCTTACAATTGTTGTTAATTGCATGCACTTCTTGCGGTATTTGTGTAGTCTGTATCCCAGTTCCAACAGAGTCACAGCCATGCCCATGCATTGTATGTGTTGCGTTATTCGAACCAGTTTAATGAATGTCCAAGAAAGAAAGCCTGACTGTTCACCAGCACTGAGCTGCCCCTCTCTATGCACAACCAGCAGAGATTTCCCACAATAAGCACATGAAAAATTAATATCACACACAGGCACAAAACAAAGAGGCCACCAGCAAATAATTGGATAAAGACAGACTGACTACTAGCTGCACACAATTGGCAGCTTGAACTATTTACCCGTACTGCTTAAGAGCACTGTAGTTAATCCACTGGAGATGAGGCCAAGGCATGGATTCTTCCCCACCTTCCACACACACACACACCACATGTCTGAATGGCCCCACCCTGGCTCTGAGCCTCCTCTCAGTAGCCCTCCTCTGTACGGCCTCCTGACAGCCAGCGCCTTATCAATGGTCACCCGTACAGGTCCTCAGCCCACATTACCCCATGAAGCTAAATGGGCAGCACTCCGGACAGACTTCTTCACATAAGACAATTAATCAATGAAATTTGGTCATGCTGGTTTTAAAACAGGATCAAATAAATTCACAGAGGAGATGGTTTAGGGCTATTAGCGGTGGTGGCAGACGGCAGCCTCAGAATATCATGTAACAGGGTTAGGAGGGGGAGGGGAGAAACAAGACAGAGAGGGTCCGGCTTCTAGGCCTTCCAGGTGCTTCTGCTTGGCCACCGTGGGGAAGAGGCTGCAGATCTGGGGACAGTGCGGTGTAGCAATCGAGAGTGCTGGACAAGGCTCCTGGAGACCTCTGCCCAAACCTCCACTGCACCGAAGTCCACTGGGTAACCGGGGGGGGGGGCTCTCTCTTAGCCTAACCCACCTTACGGGGCTGTCGTGATGACAGAAAGGGGGAAGAATCATCCACAGCTCCCCGAGTTCCTTGGAGGAATGGCGGGATAAAGACTCCACAGCCAGCCGGAGCTTTGGTCAGGCCCAGCAACGCTGCGCTCGTGTTCCAAATGGAGAAGCCCCTGCCAAGCGTCCTTGGTGGGCATCGTCTGCTGTCTTCAGCCATGAGGAAGTCCGGGTTGACAGCAGGTGCCCGGCCATTTCAGACAGCTCAGCTATAACTTCACCCTCGGCATCCCCTCTCTCAGATGGGTCCTTTTTCCTGCCTGCACTGCAGAAAATAAAGAAGAAAAGGGGGAATCGGACTGCCACCTGAATCCTGCTGCGGCACTGAAGTTTAACGGAGTGACCCTGGGCCAGTCACACTCTCTTTGCCTAGCCTACTACACAGGGATGTTGTGGAGATAACACGAGGAAGGGGGAAACCATGTGTGCCAGATGCTGCCCTGAGGACTTCGGAGAAAGATGGAATAAAACTGTACTAGACGGAATGCTTTCCGGCAGCTTTTGTGACACGCTGGGAAGAGATTATTCAACAAAAGCTTAATTTAGAGTAGAGATGTTCACAATGAAATATCTTCCCCTTTACACAGTAATGCACCTCTGCAATTTCCTCCATTGGGTGTCGCAGAAATCCGCACAGCTGACATTGAGAGGCATGCATGGGTTCCTGCCGTTTCTCCAGTCAGCAGCAGCACAAACCAACCACCTTGAGGGCTGGCTGGCTGGCTGGCTCCCGGCCCATTCTTTCCCACACGCTTGCTTGCCAGGCAGGGAGTCTCAAGCCTTTCCAGATTTACACAGGAGGTGTCCAAATGGCTGAACAATCTTTCATTTCCCCCCAAAACACCACCTGCCTGATCCACTGTTATGTACTGAGTCTAACCCTTGACGGGCCCAGCTTGGAGACACAGAACAATAGACTGTTAGGATCCTGGGAGGGACCTATTGCCCAGGAGGACCTCTGTAAATAACCTATCACTGTTAGTGGGTGTGTGTGGGGTGTGGTGTTGGGTATGGATTTAAGCAGGGCTTCGGTCCTGCTAATTTGTCCTTAGTTTGAGCTAATTCACAATAAAGCATGAGCTGATCACTAACGTGTGTCGAACCCAGTATATTTCACACACGCGCACCAGGCACCCTGCTTCCAGCAGCGCAGCAGTCCTCACCTTCTTGCATAGAGACGGTTTCTTGGATGAGGAAAGGTGCAGTTAAGCGTACCCTGAGGAGGAGCCATACGGAAAAGGGGAGTTGGGCAGCACCGGAAAGACTCACACAGCCGACGCTTCCAAGGCTGGAGGCCACTTCCTTCGTCGTCAGATGCTGGACAGAGAGGTGTTCGTTTGCAGCAAACCGAGAGACGGCTGCCCTCCTGAAAAGGGGATCCTTGCTAGCTGTCTTACATGAGCCTGGACTGCATCGGGCGGGGAAAAAGCCCAGACCCTTTGCGATGCCAGGCAAGGCCCAGCAGAGGGCAGGCGTCGTGTGCTGTTAGGAGCCTCCATGGGACAGGCACTCTGCAGAGTGACCGAGGGGGAGGGGGGAGGGTCCCCGGCTAGGCTGGAGTCCAGGAAGCTCCTGTGCTGCTCAGCGTTCCCTGGCTAAGGCAGAGCCCAAAGGCCATCTTGGGGGTTCTTTCGCTTCGTTCTGCTGGAGAGGAGGCAGCCCGGGAGCCAAAGGGGGCCACCCCCACAGGGCCTCTCTGAGCCGCAGCGAGGCCTCCCAGCCTGGCAGGAGGGCCGACCGTCCCTGACGTTAATATTCCAGCATCCATCCATCCATCCATCCCCCCCCCCCCCCCAAATCTGGAATCCTTTCATTTAACTACCATCTGACATTCCAGGTGCCAGACCTCCATCCCCCTTCACAGGTTAACACGAGTTTCTTACTTCAGCACTAGAGGATTCAGTAAGTGTGCGTCTCCTTCCAGATACACCCCGGAATAAGCCTATCGTCAGCTGAAGTTGAATCCACTGAAGACAGAGGTCCTATGCCTGAGTTGCGGGGGTGGGGGTGGGGGGTGACGACAGATATGGGAATTCAGCTCCCAACTCTGGGCGGGGCACTTCTGTCACCAGCACCAAGAGTGAGGAGCCTTGGATTCGGCAACTAGTCCCCTACCTTCCCTCCCACGACTTGGCTACAGCAATCCATGCAACGGTCACTTCCAGGTTAGACTACTGTAGCGCGGTTTATGCGGGGCTACCCTTGTACCTTATCTGGAAGTAGCAGCTCGTGTGAAATGTGGCAGCACGCCTACTGACTGTGATGTCTCTGTGGGCACACATTCGGGCCAGTCCTACACCAACTGCACTGGCTGCCGAGAGAATTCCGGATCCGTTTCAAGGTGTTACTCTTCCATGCTAGAGCCCTATGCGGTCAGGGACCAACATATCTACGGGACTGTCTCTCCCCATATGTGCCCAAAAAAGTGCTCTGCGGACCACCACCCAAAAGAAGAAGAAGAAGAGATTGGATTCATACCCCATGGCCCTTCACTACCCAAAGGTGTCTCAGAGCGGCTTACAAACTCCTTCCCCTCCCCCTCCCCACAACAGACACCCTGTGAGGGAGGTGGGGCTGAGAGAGCTCTGGCAGAAACTGCTCTTTTTCAAGAAGAGCTCTTATCAGAACTATGGCTTGCCCAGGGTCATCCAGACAGTTGCAAGTGGAGGAGGAGTGGGGAATCGAACCCGGTTCTCCCAGATTAGAGTCCGCCTGCACTTGACCACTGCACCAAACTGGCTCTCCAGACATCCACCTCGCCTTGAACAGGGACCAGGGCCTTTTCGGCCCTGGCCCCAGCCTGGTGGAACGAGCTCCCAGTGGAGACCGGGGCCCCCCCGCGGGATCTCCTGCAATCCTCCAGGGCCTGTGAAGCGGTGCTCTTCCACCAGGCCTTTGGTTGAGGCAGCGGGCGTCCAGCCAATCAGGCCCCTCCTGCTTCAGCAGCCCTCAGAGTCCAACGGGGACGGTCCCACCGCTCCGAGAACCTGGACCTTTCGTGCCTCTACTTACTCGGACACCACACTTTTTTTTGAAATTGCCATCTTGTGACTGCTGCACGAGGCCAGGAGGGGGGGAGGGGGGGCTTCTAGTGAGGCAGCCAAACAGGCCGGGAAGGCCCAGGAGAAGACCTGGTCCAAAAGGCGGGGGGGGCAGCCCCACGCCCGGAGCCGTCTCCCTCGCTAGGGCCGGCTGAGGGAGGGGCCATGTGGGGAGGGAAGCCCGGGGGGGTGGGGGGGTTGGCCCATGAAGCAAACGCCAGCACAGCCCTTGTGCCACAAGCCCACCAAACGCAGCCCGGGCTCTTCTCACCCCACACGGCCCTCCTGCCCCACAGAAGGCCCTTGAGGAGCAGAGCGGAGTGGAGTCCTGTCTGGGAGGGAGCCAGGCCTTTTCTCCAAGCAGGCACTTGGCACAGAGGAATCTGCTGCAGAAACCAGGGAACGGACAGAGCAAGAGGCTGTCAGACCTGCTCTCCTTTCCGGCTCACTGAGCCCAGCATCCCGGGGGGGGCCCCCCCGCCCCGCAAGGGGACAGAACAAGCAGCCCGGGAGGGAGGGAGGGGCCGGGGGAGAGAGATGTCGGCTGCTATCTGCTCCTTGACTCTAGAGGGTGCCGGTCGTTCCGAGGCCCTGGCTGGGAGGCCTCAGGAAGGTTTGGTGCAGATTCTCGTTCTGGAGCTGCAACCCAAGGTCCCCCCCCCACCTTCTATCTCTCATGGGGAGGGGGGATTCCTCCTTGGAGTGATCCATGCCTTGGCCTGTTAGTTGATGGCAGCAACTGTCCTGCTTCTTTTTGCCTGGGTGGGCTGGGCACGCCCCTGCCCCCCCAAATCCACCCGCGTCCAGAGCCCGAGAACAGGGGTCCAAGGGAGGTAGGGTGCCCAGCCCACCCCTCCACAAGTTCCACTATACAGTCACCATTCGATATGCTCCTCTTTACTATCGCAGGACGATGATGCCTTTGCTTCCTCTGTGCGTTAAGTGCCAGCAAGTCGCATGAATGAGTGGCCTCCCCAATGTCCTTTCGTCGGCAGCCGCGCTCAGGCCTTGCAAACTGAGGGCTGTCAACCCACCTTGGCTACCCGCCCTATTGGAATGCAAGTCTGAGCGTGTTGGAGGCTCCCTGCAAGGTTTCAGAGAGCTGAGAGAGGGTCCCGATTGGTGGGGCAATTAAAGACCTGGAGATCGAGAGAGAAATCCAGTGGCCCTAGGACACGGGCAGAATTCCTGCATGACAGAACGGACCTGGGGGAGGAGGTGCCTGCCTGTCCCAAGGTGCCAGGCAGAGCAGCACTGTGGGCAACGGCTGGCATTTGGCACTCTTAGGAAGGCAAGGCAAAGATGGCCTTCCCAACTCCAAAGGGAGCAAGGCAGAGGAGCAGGTGTCATTCAACTCTTGACAAGTCAAAAACCTGGATAGTCGTTTCATACCCCGTTGATCTTTCCAAGTCTCAGCGTTCCAAGCTGGAATATCGAAGCATCCAGGAACTGAACTGGGCAAACAGCCTCACTCATTTTCTGGCAGCCCGTTCGTTTCCCTTTTCCTGATGTGTGCAAAAGATGAGGCACTCCCATTTTCCCATTCTTTGGGAAGCTCGCACACATTCCCAGTGCAGACGGCAGGCCCTGACCCCGCCTGTCCCCCCGCACCTGCCCAGCAGAGTCCACGGGCAGAGCAGGTGACAGGCAGCCCTCAAACAGGCAGCCTGCAGCCGCACCCCTCGCACGCTTCAGCCAGAGGGCAGCAGCCAGCGCCTGCGGAGATGACACCCGCCTCGGGGCCAGCTGCCCAGGAAGCAGCGAGCAGCCCTGTGGCCTGGGGGGGGGAATGGGGGTTCCCAGGCACCAATGCTATAGTCAACACGGTGATGAGAGAAAACCGCTGCACTCTCAGCCGGCATTCAGCTCCCCTGTCCCACAGGAAATGTCCTCAGAGCAAGGCGATACTCTGCTGGCATCCGGCTTCCCACGCTGATGGAGCTGACCCACTTACCTGCCTCAACTATTTACACTGCAGCAGATGAAAACCCTCAGAGTCACACACAGCTGGTCTCAGAGGAAATAAAAAGAATGTTCCTTCTGTGCCTCCTAGACAGACACAGGAGGCTTCAAGTTCACTCACTGATGGAAAACCTACCTTCTTCTGTTCTGCAGTTTGCTGAATCATAAAATGTGCTAACAGCTTAATTGAAACCCACCATGTAAAACTGCCTGGAGCTAAGAGCGGGGGGGGGGAGACTTGCAAGACTCCAGCTCTCCCCTCGGATTCCTTCCAGCCAAATGAGGCAGGGGCGCTCTTGTGGACTCAGGCGTGTGTTCAAAGCTCAGAATGCAAACTGGCTTGCAGACAAAACGCAGCGGGGGGGGGGGGGGGGTCCCCGGAGGTCCACAGGGTGTGTGTGTGTGTGTGTGCAGGGACCTTGTTGGCATTTGCTGATGCAAGGGTCACGTTTGCTTCCCAGCTGTTTCCTCTCCTGCCTTCGTTCAGGAAACAGGCAGAGACTGTGGGGTTCTGTGCTGCAGGCAAGCAGCTGCTGTGCAAAAGGGACTCTTCATTGCATTTCCAGATACCTCTGGCTGCTGTGCTGATGTCAAGTGGACAGAGAAGCTCATGGACTTTGGGCCAGGCGCAAGAAACAGGGGCCCGCAACCGGAGACAAGCGAGAGAGACTCTGCTCTTACTTTCCAAGAGGCCCTCCAAGCTGACGGTCAGGCTGTCCTCAGCCTCGGAGGCACATTTCTTGCTCCCAGAGCAGCCCTTGAAGCAACGGACTTGCCACGCAGAGCCGTCATTTCCCATTCAACACCGCAGTCCTGCCGGCGTACCGAGACAGCCATCCCGCCTGAAAGGGAGAAGAGATGATCCTCTTAGATAGAACAAACTCTGCCTCCTCGTGGCAGCAACAAGGACCCCGGAGGGCCCCTGACAGCCCACTCCTCACCACCAAACCTCCACTCCACACGGAGGAGCCCTGCTCCTCTTCAGGACCCCGGCAGTGCCCGGCAACGCCTTGTAAAAATGAGGAGAAAGACCCGGAATCCTTCTCCACCCGGCTGAATACAGACAGCTGCCTGCGCACAGGAGCCGCTCAGCCGAGACACAAACCCCAGCAGTTTGGCAGGAGGGGGGTCTTCTGCACTGGACAGCATTCCCCCCCACACGCCCCTCCCCCCTCCTGAGGCCCTGCTGTGCTCAGGTGGGAGGCAGAAGGGCTGGGGGGGGAGTTGCGCTCCCTCCCCCCAAGTCACTGTGAGGCCCCCGCCAGCACAGTCTTAGGTCTACCAGCACTGTGGGCCCTGTGCGTGGAACGGGGGGCGGGCGGGCGGGCAGGCAGTGATTCTGGCCCCAGTGTGTCTTTAAAAACCCTTCTTGGCTACATGCCGGCAGGAGAAAAGTAGGCTACAAAGTGTACACACACATATGCAGCGCTGCTGTAGGCACCACAGTCCATGACAAGGCCTTTCAGGAGAAGCTGGCTCAAGTGCTCTCTGAGCCCTGCCCTGCCCCGTCCCGGACTCCTCAGCCACCCCCCCAGCAAGGAAAATGGCCAGCAAGAGCACGGGCCCGTGCGTGTTGCGCATTGCTTCTGCAAGCCACGGAAAACAGGTTGGAGGAGCTCTGCAGCAGGAGAAGCAGCTAATATCCTTGGGTCGCACACAGCCAGTGAGCAAGGCACCCTTCGTCAGCTAACCACTCAAGCTCTGAGTGGGGCCCTTGGGGGGGGGCTCTCCCCCACCCCCACCCCCACCCAGCTGTTTCCCGTGCTGTGTGGTCACTTCCCATTCCTAGTGGCCCCAGAGTGCCACGGAAGCCTGTCCAGCAGCGCCGACCTTCCCCAGAGGCCCTTCTTCTCTGTGTGCCCCCAGAGGCAGAGGGAGGATCTGCTCCGTAGTGTTGCTTCATCTCCAGACTCCCCCACACACACGCACACACGCCCCTCGGCCCTGGCCACGTCATGCCTTCCCTGTCCCTCCAGGCCTCTGCTGGTGGCAGCTGGGTCTGGGCTCCTTCTGTCGCTTTTTTCCTACCCGCACGGTTTCTTTCTCTTGAAATGCTGCTCAAGAGTATGCTGGGGATGACCGTGTCTCGATGCATGGTCAGCAGCGGCAAGCTCTAGTTTTTCTCGAGTTTTCAGCTATCAATGCTGTAAACCACCTTTGCAGTTTGGCACCCAGAGTCTGTGCTTCATGGACGCTTCTTAAATAATTTAATGGGAAGAGGGCACAGTACTGTTGTGTGCACGGAAGCCAACGGCCAGCGTCCAAAGGCCTGTGTGGCAAAACGGGGGGGGGAGCTGATTGGGGCCCTCTGATGCAGCCCAGTAACAAGGCAGCAGGCCAGGCGGCTGCATCTGCCACCTGCCCTGGATGCCACCAGTGTCCATGCCAGCCCTACGCTTGGTACACAATTAAAGACTCTGGCGTCGTTCCACACTGCATCTCAGTTCAAGAGTCTTTGCTGGAAGCCAATTAGAGCCACAGATCTTAGAAACACCAGCAAGGAGCACGCACCAAGCATGGTGCTGACAGCTCTGGAGCCATCATTTCAGCCCAGCCCCCCCCCTTTTGTCAAACTTAACAGGCCCAGGTGCAGCCAGCCAGCGGCCTTCTACATCACAGTCCCCAGGCACAGGCATACCAGTGGGTGGCATTTCGGGAGGGGGGGGGAGGTATGCCGCCTCTCCAGGGAACGTGCCCAAGGAAGTTTACAAAATACACCATAATAAAAACATGAAACATTACAAGGTGTACACTGGAATCCAGCATTTAAAAAACCCAGCCAGAACATAAAAACATAGATCACAGCTGCTTAAAATTACAGTCTGCAGACCAACAGCACATTGCAAAAGTCCCTCCAAGATTTGGGAGCCTGCTGCCGCTTGTAGCTAAATGACACGCAGCAGCAGCAGCAGCAGCAGCAGCAGGGACAGGGCCCCGGGATAGCCAGAAGCTGCACTGCCGTCCTTCTAAAGCGAGAGTGTGGCCGGGGGGGGGGGCCTGCCTCTGGCTCTTCTCTGGGGGCAAAGCCACAGAAATCCCCCCCCCAATATTGCATGAAGTGAGATTCTGGTTTACCTCACCTGAAGAGCTGCACTCAAAATGCACCTTGTTTGAATTGGCTGTATCGATACATGCAAAGCTGCCACGTGTGGCTGGAGAGGAACCCTGGTTTGCACAGCCAGCAGGGGGGAGGGGAGGGAGAGGGAGAAAGAGAAGGAGAAGGAGAAGGATAATCAATTGGCCACATCGATACATGCAAAGCTGCCACGTGCGGCTGGAGAGGAACCCTGGTTTGCACCGCCAGCACGGGGGGGGGAGAGGGAGAGGAAGAAGAGGGAGAGGGAGAAGGAGAAGAAGGAGGAGAAGGAGAAGCAGCAGCAGCAGCAGGCAACAAGACTGAAGAAAGGCTCCTTGGCGCTGATGTCCTTGCTTGACAGAAGGAACTGGGTGTTTGGATACAAAGACAGTGAAGCAGACAAAGTAAGAGTGTCCCCCTTGCCCACAGACAGCAAAGAAGCCTGACAACAGGCCCCGGAGTCTTCTCATAAGGACCCAAAGTCCTGAAAAATGAGTGAATTGGATTATATCCATGAGAAAGTAACTCTATGGAGGGCACAGAGATCTTCAAAAAATAAGAGTTTGTTTGCAGAATACCTACCTTAGTTTGTCCTTGGATAGCAAGCTTAGGGATGACTAACAAACGTTATAGACTCCCCCTCCCACCCCCCACCCCCTCTGATGTTCAGTGAGACCCAGGAGCCTTCTAGGTTGAACGGACTGCAGAAAGAGACAAATCTTGCAACAGCTCATCCATTAAAACAATTAAATCATGTTAAATCATAAGGATCACCCTCTGTACCAACTGCTTTTAGAACATGAGTTGATATGAGTTTAAATGAATTTGGTAGCTCAATTTAAGACAGACATTCAAAGTATCATCTGTTGTTCAAGACAATGGGTTTGGAGCCCAGTCCTGATTAGTTCTCATGGTTAATGGCCTCAATATGTTACCTGTTCAGAAAGCTGCTTTGAGAGATAGCTGAGCACCAATCTCATGCAGGGTGGCATAATATTCCCTAGGGGTGAGAAATCAGCTTTGGATCTATTATCCGAACATCGGACGTAACTACTAAACCTGCTGATAAAGGTGGGTGGGATGACGATGATTTTGAAGACAAAGATTTATTGTCAAGAAGTGAGGCAGCAGCCGAGTTGCATAACAAGCATTTTGCCTCTTCTTAATAAGGATCCTACTCAGGACCAAAGATCAATTCAAGAATTACCGTCTGGGAAACACTTGTCTTTGGGATCCATTGACTCTCCCGCAGTGGCCTTCTTGGTCCGGGAGTCACCGTTTTTAATCTGGGAGGCCTCAGGTGGGTCTCTCCCCCCTCCCGCCGGGCAGTCCCACTCCTACAGTGTCCCGCCCTGGTTTTGTGCCACACGCCTTAGGACAGCACTGGGGTCCTTTCTCCAGAGCCTTTTATCAGACAATCCGTGTGGTTTGGGACACCAAATAATTCCTCTACACTGAAGGACCCCACAGAGATGGGAACATGCGGTTCATCAATTCAAAGGTCAGATCTCTACACACACCCCTCATCATCGTGAGGTTAGCCTGGAAGGTGTTCTTATTGTTATTTATATAATCCCCCCCCCCCTCAGCAGTTCCCCTCTCAGTGCTGGATATCATGCTATGCAAAACCTGTTAGGCTTGGCAGCACTGTGGTCACTCACTCCAAAGGTCTCGTCCGCTGAGTGGTCCGGGGACAGTCAGGGTGGGCCAAGGTCATTTTGAATTCCTCCATCAAACATTTCTATGAGCACTAAGCATTATGGATGAAACACGGGCATTCTTGTAGTTTTGTGGGTAACCACCTGTTTTCAATTTATGGCCTCACATGCCAGCTGAGTCCCCGCCCCTTCCCAGGCACCCCCCACAAGCCCCAGGAATCATCCAAACCAGACTCCGCAACCCCACGGACGAACAGGGGTTAGGGAAATACATGGGAGGAGGAGAAGGCTAGACACACACACACCCCCAGCCACAGCCCCTATCTGAACTGGGGCCTTGGCAGTTGCCATTAGTTTCTTAACACCATTTTTGTTTTGTTTTTTTGGGGGGGCACACCCATGTCCACGCACAGGGCTACAAAGAGCAAAATGACTGGCGGCAGCAGCAGCACCACCACATCAGTCCCAGCCGGGTAAGAAGCACAGCAGGGAAGGGGAAGAGGCAGAAGCTCAGCCAGCCCAGCACAAGGACTCCTCGGAGACACACACACACCCCGGCGAGCCTAACAGGCCACCTAAGGAGTCACGACGAGCACACGGGGAACACGGCTAAGTTAGGTAAACACAGAAAACACCGTGTTGAAATAATAAACACAATAGTCACATGCACTTATCGCTAAATATATTTGATTTATATACACAGCATCAACTCTAGTGTAAACTCTTTCAAACTACAACATCAATATTTCAAACTCTTTCAGACTAAGTTATATAACACGAAGAGTCCAACTGTCTTCTTCCTGATGGAGGATAAATACCAATGTACCGTTATTTGCACCGAACAATGCAGCAACCTATTGTACATTTCCCAAGTGATGATCCATCAGGTGAAGCCAGCAGGCAGCTTGTATTTCTCACTGTGATGATTCAGCTTAGCCAGCAAGCCTAGTAGATGTATTTTCCCATGTGGGGGGAGAAGGCTAAATTTCCTGCCCTCCCCCACAATTCCCCCCCCCCCGTTTTTCCTGGTACTATGTAAGGATATTGAATTTATATTATATTAATGATATTAATATCATTATATTATTATATGTATTGCTGTTCGGTTCCAGGAAAATGTGTTTGTATGATATTGCCACTGTGTCACCAGTGCACTGGTGTTTTGATGTGTTTTCACTTTCAACATAAGCCGCCCTGAGCCTGCCTCGGCAAGGAGGGCGTGATGCAAATCGAATTAAATAAATAAATAAATAAATAAATCCTAAGCCTCGTTTCGGCTGCAGAGGGGGCACTTCCTTATTCAAACGTCCTTTGAAATACAGGCCTCCTGGAGGCCCCTCAAATGGAAGGGTGTGGGGCCAGGCAGTGCCGAGTGTCCCCTTGCAGGGGAGAGTCCCCAGGGTGTGGGAATGTGTCACTTGGGGTGGTCCAAAGACTGCTTTGTGGGTGCAGCCTGGCCCCAGTGTCTGCCTGTGTGACTGTCCTGGGGGCACCGCACTTCGGAGCAGCTGGCACCAGAACCGCGCTTTGGGCCCGAACACAGAATATGTCCCCTTGAAGGGGAGAGGCTGCTGACCATGAGGGTGTATGAAGTGTGGTGGTCCAAACCTTATTTTGGGTTGTGAAGGGCAACAAGTTCCTTATTCAAATCTCCTTCCTGGAGGCACTCCAAATAGAAGGGTGTGGGGCCAGAACCAGTGTTTGGACCGGGCAGTGCTGTATGTCTCCTTGCAGACGACAGTCCCCAGAGTGTGGTGATGTGTCATTTGGGGTGGTCCACAAATTGTTTTGTGGGTGCAGCCAGGCCCCAGTGTCTGCCTGCGTGATTGTCCTGGGGGCACAGCACTTTGGAGCAGCTGGCACAAGAACCGTGCTTTGGACCGGGAAACAGAATATATCTTCTTGAAGGGGAGCATCCCCCGAACCTGGGGGTATATGAGATGTGGTGTTCCAGACCTTATTTTGGGGTTCAGAGCTTTCCAGCTCTCCTCAGTGTTTCTGGATGAATTCATGAATGTCACAAATAAAGAATGAATAAGGAACCACAAATAAGGAACCAACTCCAGCCTCCTGAAGAGCAGAGCAAGAAACTCACTCAACATATTAACGAATCGAAACAGATTGAGAGCTGGGGCAGTGGTTTCCAGACAGCTCTAACAGTGTCTGCAAAGAAAACAACCATCAGCAACCCGGCAGCCATATCCTGTGCCCCTTGCAGCTCCCAAATCATCTTCAAGGGCAGATCCATGCATAACACACTACAGAACTCTAACCTGGATGCAATCAGCACATGGGTCAGGCCCATAACCAGGAACTTCTAAGTGTGGGGGGGGCACTGGGGCACTGGCTAATTGGATTAAAGCTAATTTATTTACTGGCTTCTTGGTGCTCTCTGGTGTGGCGGCGGCGGCGCCCTCCACCTGGCCGTCCGCTCTGCCTGCCTTGAGCTTTGGCACCTTGTGCCTCCCCCCCTGCTGCTCACCTCCACCCGCCACGGCTGCCGGCCGGCCGGCCTGCCCGCTCGCCTTTCCCCAAGATGCTCTGGAGATTGCTGCCAGGAAGGGGGGAGGGGGGGGAGTGGGGAGAGAAGGCACAGGGAAGCGGGGGGGGGGAGAGGCAAGGAGAACGGGTGGTCCCGGCCACACAGGGGGAGTTTGTGGCGGCCACCACATCTTGCCAGAGAGTCAGGAGGCCTGGGCTGAAAGGAACTCAGGGGGGCCTTGGCAGGAAGTCGGGGTAGGGGAAGGCCCCAAAACGCCCCACTGTAGCTATGGGCCTGACATGGATACCTGTGGGGGCGATCCACGCATAATAGGGAAGATGCACTCAGCCTCCTTGAATGAATCTGAAGTCTGAACACGTCCCTCAAGATTGTTTGCAGCAACTTGTCATTAAGGAGGGGAGAGGCATGAATGATGAACAGAAAGGACAAGAGAGCCACAGAAAAGGTCACTCACTTTGGACATAAAAACTGTGGAGAGTGCGCTAACATCCGGGCTCCCACTTCAAAAAGAAGTCGTAGTAGGGTTGCCAGGTCCTCCCTGCCCCCCCCCGCGGGGGCGCCAGACCCAGGCTGGGGAACGCCTGGAGATTTGAGGATAGCGCCTGGGGGAGTCCACACCCTCCAAAGCCTCCATCTCCTCCCAGGGTACTGACCGACCTCTGCAGTCTGGAGGTGGGCTGTAATTCCAGAGGATCCCCAGGCCCCACCTGGAGGCTGGCAGCCCTGAAAGAAGGCTGTCTCCAAAACCTGGGGAGAAAAATGGGAGGAAGCAAAGTCCAGAAGCATCCTTAGTTTAAGATGAGAATGACCTTCTCAGTGTCAGATTCCACCTAAGGTGTGAACTGACCGTTTCATTGCCTCTGGCCAGGATGTCCATTAGCATTTCCAAAGCCATGACAGTCGATACTTGGCCACAGTTGGCTTCCTCCTTCCTACCTGTCTTCGGCCACATTAACTAGGGGGGGGGGAGGACTGCCAAGCCCCAAACCCCAGAAGTAACAAGGTATTTCTCAACAATGTGCCACACTGACATTCAGAATGCGGCAGGGCCACCCTCACCGACTCCGCCGGTCTCCCTGGATGCTTTCGTCTTCTTGGTTAAAGAGAAGAGCGTGGGGGGGGGGGGGGGGGGGTTGAGGGGGGGATGGCAGATGGCAGATGCAAAACTGGCACGCAGAGGCAGAAGGGCAAAGCGCCTCATGAGACCCGCACACAAGCAAGATGAAAGCCCCACGTATTTATGTGCCGATGGGACACAGGCCTGGCCAATGCAACAAGTTAGCTCCGATTAAAATGAACTAATTAAGTCTTTGGAATTTGCAGAGGGAGCAAAGCAACTCTGATGTTCCGATAACATTCCAGTACTTTTCTTACTTCTCTTTTGGTTACGCAAACACAAGATTGCAGCCTGCAGCTTAAGATAAGCTTTGCAAGAAGCTGAACACCAGAATTAAAGATTTAGAATTCGAAAGCATCTCCCCTTAATGTCACAGATTTCCGTTCCAACCTGCAGAGGGAGAGGATTGGTCCAGAACAACCAAGGGGAAGGAATGAACGCAGAGAGAGGACACCAGAGAGGGAGAGAGCAATGACTTTAGATCAGCAGGCTGCTTACTTGGCACAGAAGTTCCACACTGCCATGGAAGTCATGCTCTTGCCCCTTTGATGTCATGGGCACCACCCGGCCAAAGCAGGGCACGGCTTCCAATGGGAGAGCAAAGCACATGCCTGGCAGAGCAGTTCTAAGGCCCCGCTATGCTGCTTGGGGAGATTCTGGATGTCAAGTGCATCTCCCACACGGCCGAGCGGCTCTTGTGACAGCAGGAAACTATGCCTGCCCCCATTAGCTCACCACCACCACCACCACCCCAACAGAGCGTGGTATCCAAGCTGAGCCAGCCACTCACCTGAAGCCAGGGCTCTTTTTGTAGAAAAAGCCCATCAGGAACGCATTAGCATAATAGGTCATACCCAACAGCAGGAACTCATTAGCATATTAGGCCACACCCTGACAGCACCGCTCATTGGCATATTAGGCCACACCCCCATGTTACCAGAAGTGTGGTCATCCAGCCACACCCACCTTTTGCTTCTTATTCTCTTTACCTTGTTTGTTGTCAAAACCCAGGGCTTTTTGCATGTTAGGCCACACACCCCTAATTGTAGCCAATCCTAATGAGTTCCTGCTGTTGGGTGTGGCCTATTATGCTAATGAGGTTCCTGCTGGGCGTGGCCAACTCGGGAGCCAGCCGGAACTCTGTTCCTGTGGCGCGTTCCTGCCCCAAAATAGCCCTGACTGGAGCACTAGAGAAGCTCCTGATGGGACCCTCGTCTCTTAGACAAGGAGACCTGTGGCGTGGTGGGGCTGCGCCTGCTGACAGCCCCCACCCCCCCACAGACAGGCCTCTGGACACCCCCACGCAGAAGTCCAGCGCCTGAGCAAAGGACGAATTGTCTTTACTCCAGCATGATGAGCTTCCGTGCTCCGACTCACGAAACCTCATGCTGAGACTCGACAGCCCCAGAGGCGCTCCCCAGCAGTGGGGCCAGGGGAGCCTCTTCTCCAAAGCGGGATGCCAAGAAATGCGTCCCACTCTGGCCGGCAACTGGGAGGGGGGGGTCGACCATGCCTCAAAAGGAGACGGCTGCACACATCTCCATCCCCTCTTCCACACCCCACCGTGCGTGCGTGCGTGCGTGTGCGTGTGTGTGTGGCTACCGTGTGTTAGCTTAAGAACCCTTCTTCCCTCCACAGGTGCTAGCAGTATCTCTGCATGGGGGGGGGAGGGGAAGCTCATCACCATGGGGCTGGCATAACACCACAGCAGCACAGCTAACAGGGCTGTCTGCCATACCCTCCTGCCCCCCCTCCCCCCAGTGCATGGGTGGCAGCCATAAGGGGCACAGGCACCTTTCTGTGTGAGCCTCGGGCACTATTCCCGGCCACCGCATCTTGCAGCTTTAGAGATCACTCTTGCAACATAGGCTCTGTTAATTTTAATGTCCTACTTTTCTTACCGGTGGGGAGCCAGAGTGGCTCAGACCCTCACCCTCCCCGCCTCCATTTTGTCTTGTGAGGCAGGCTAGGCTAGGCTGAGGGTGGCTTCCAGCGTGGCTCTCCCAGGTCCCGGTCCAGCCCTCGAGCCACAAAGCCACGCTGGCCCTCACGCACGAGAGTCACGCCAGATTAAGGGTATGCCCCTCCCTGCCCCCCAGGTTCAGAGACCCAGCCCGATCGCAATACCCCGGGGTGTGTGTGTGTGTGGATGAAGCAGCAGTCAGTCTCCAGCCAGCGGCCCTGCCAAGCCTAGAACAGTCCCAGAGGGCGGGACACCCACCAGCATCGAGTCCAGCAGCACCTGAGGGTCTGACAAGACCTCGCTTTAGATCCAGGCGGTGTAGTCGTGTTGGTCTGAAGCAACAGAACGAAGTTAGAGTCCCGTGGGGGCACCTTTGAGACCAAGAGAGCACACGACAGCCAGAAACCCCTCGAATAAAACCTTCTTGGTCTTAAAGGCACCCCGCACTGGACTCTAGCCAAAGGCCGAGGCTTGTACCACAAAGCCCTTGTTGGTCGGTCTCCAAGGTGCCCCACCGGACTCGCACCAAGCACAGACTGGAGGCTTCCTTCTGTCTCCAGCACTTCTACCCCCCGCGGGATGATCCGCCAGCCTCACTCCAGATTATTACTACTACGTCTCTCCGCCATGGAACGTCTCAGTACTGCTGCAAAACAGCAGAAGTTATTTTTGGAAGCAAACACTCAGCTGCTTGGGGTAAGGCAGATCAATACCTGCAACTCAGCAAGAGGCTGCGTTTCCCCTGCAAAACACAGGACGCTCCCTTGTTGAGACCTCCACGAGTCTACAAATCCGGCTGCCAGATTATGGCCCTCTCCTAGGAGGGCTCCTTGGGCCCACGCTTGTTCCAGCCCTTCTCTGCACGCTTCTAGGCCAGCGGGAACGGAACCCTTCCCATCCCAGTGGCTGAGAGAGAGAGAGAGCGCCCCTTGGGGCCCGGCCTCGTCTGTGACTACGTGACGGGCAACCCGTGCCTCCACAGATAACGCCCGGTGGGATCAGAGGGAGAGAGGCGTGCAGCCGTGCCCTTGGATGCCTAGCTCAATGGGTGTGTGGCTAGATGGCGACTGATCAAAATCCAACCCCCAAAACACACCTTAGTTGTTACAGATATCCGACTGGCAACCATCACCAAAGACAGGAAGGGGCCACTCCCTCTCTCTTCCCCCTTTCTCTTCTGAGCTAACAAGCAAACCCTCACCCTTGCACTCTCAGGGGCATCAGCTGGCCACTGAGTCGGAGGCAGAGAACGAACGGGGCTAAGCCGCCAGGAGCACCTTTCCTACATCCAAAGGAGACCAAATCCCCTCTCGTCTGCATTGCTCCTTTCTCGACGCACGCACGCACGCATGCACGCAAGGGGCTGGTCCCTCTACGACTCCTCACCAGAGAGAGAAACAAAACAAGCCGGGCAGAGTGAGCCACCCTGGCCTGAAGAAGACCGGGGCACCCAGGCCCAGGCCCCAAAGTAGACTCCCTTCAGCGGGGCAGCTGCCACAAAGCCTCCCGGGCAGGGAGTGGCTCTCCGGGCAGACCTGTCTCTTGCAGGCCGCTCAGGACGGTCACAGCACAGGCTCTGCATCCTTCAAGTGCCAGCCCCGAAGGCTCTGGATGCAGAGTGGGATAAGAGAACACAAGAGAACACAAGAGAAGCCAGTGTTGGGTCAGGCTAATGGCCCATCTAGTCCAATACTTTGTGTCACACAGTGGCCAAAAATACCAGGGGCCATCAGGAGGTCCAGCAGTGGGGCCAGGACATTAGAAGCCCTCCCACTCTTGCCCCCCCCAAGCACCAAGAAGACAGAGCATCCCTTGCCCCAGACCGAGAGTTCCTGTCTATCCCTTGTGGCTAAGAGCCACCGATGGACCTCTGCTCCATATGCTTATCTAATCCCCTCTTGAAGCCATCTGTGGTTGTAGCCGCTGCCACCTCCTGTGGCAGTGAATCACACGTGTTCATCCCTCTTTGGGTAAAGAGGTGCTTCCTTTTATCCGTTCCAACCTGACTGCTCAGCCATTTCATGGAGTTCTTGCATGGAGAGTGCTGGGAACCAAGGGGGGGGGGCCTCTGAAGATCCAGCCTGGAGACCAGACAGCCCAACCCCAAAGCGCGCGCGGGGGGGGGGGTCCTGGCCGAATAGGGCAGGACTCGGAAGAAGTCTAACCTCCTTCTTCTGGAAGCAAAGGCAACTGGGTGCCCATTGGGACACCCCCCCAAAAAAAGAAGCATGGTGAAAAAGCACCAAATCAGGACGGTCCAGCCTCTGCCAGCTCTGCGGCCATCTGGGAAGAAGGTGGGAAAGGGCGGAGGGCAGAAAAAGGCACATTCCAGCCGCATGTGAGATAGTGTAATTGGCTTGGCGGGGCCGTTGCTGAAGTGCCCTTTATTCTAAATGGCAAGACAGACAGGAGCCGGGGCCCTGCCAAGTTCGTTACTGATCATTATTTCTCCCACTCGTGCAGAGAATCTGTGGACGACGAAGGAGGACGAAGGAACTGGGAAGCGCACAGCCCTGCCAGCCGCCTCCCCACCAGAACGCTCTGCTCACGAGTCACCGGTTCCTGGGTTCCTGCCACCGCAAGGGCCCAGCTGACTCAGCCAGCTGGCACGGAGAGCTGGAAGCTGAAGCATGCCAGCCGGCACCCCCCTCCCTCGCCCGGGATCCAGGACAAGAAGTGCCGAATGCCTCAAACGCAGTGCAGAGCATCTGTCTGCACAACCCAACGGCTGCAGAGGAAAGAAAGGAGAGCTGCTGAAGGAACCCTCCCCGAGCAGCTCCTGAAAATCCTACCCTGGACTGGCCTCCATCACTTCCCGGGTGGCACCCAGCCCTCAGTGTGGAGCAGGATGGGGGGGGGCACCAGATGCTTGAAAAGGCTGGGGGGGGATTGCTCCCTTTTGCTCCCAACAGGATGCAGAGCCCCCCTCCCCCCCCGGGCAGGCAGAGGAAGGGCCCGCCACGTCCTCAACCTCATTCAGAGCCAGGAGGAGGAGAAAATCATTGGGGGTGGTGGGGGTGGAGGATGCAGACTACCTTTCCCACTAACAGAGGGGGAAGTGTCATCTCTACCAGTTCCCTCTTCCTGCGGCAGATCCCCCCACTGGCCCCTCGTTCTGTTCTGCAGGGTCCCCGTTCCCCAGGAGCAGCACTGCAGGGGGAGATCAACGGGCTGCGGTGGGAGGGGGAGGAAGGAAAGTTCTGTTCTGCTGACGGGAGCGCCCCCTGTCTGAGGAAGGAGACCAAGCCCCCCCCCTTCACTGGCCCCAGCCAGGGGCTGCAATGCAGACGACACCCCCCCACCCCCCCAGCCCCTTGGACTGTCCTGCCCAGGGCAGACGCAGAACAGAACAGGTGTCGTGGGAAGCGCACAAGAGAAGGGAAGAGGCTGGGGGTGTGAAAACCAGACCAGGTGCAAGAGCCCACTGTTTGGGAGCCCGTTCTGAAGGCGCCGCAGCCCCCGGAGCCGACAGCAGCAGGAAGCCGGCTGGCCGTTCCAGACAGCAGCAGAGAAACAGGCCAGTGACCCTTCCAGAAGTGACCCTGCACGCATTCGAGAGCAGGCCCGTCTGTCAACCATCAGCCATCCAATGAGGCGGAGGAGGGTTGAGAAGGAAGACGGGGCTTCCCTTTCCACTAAGACGTGGCACTAAGATGGCTTGCATTGAGTTCAGAACCCCAAGAAGGCACCACCCACTGCAAAGTTTTGCAACTACACAAATTTCAGTTCCATCTATTCACTGGCAGGTGATCAACTGCCTACAGTTCTTGATTGACAAGAGCCCTGTTGCCGGGCAGGCGGTGCGGAACAGACACAGCCCTGAAACAGCCCCAACGGGATGGGCACCGCCAAGAAGCCCCCGGCATCCTCCCCGGCCACCTCCCAGGAGAGGCCGGAAAGCCCAGTGTGTGTGTGTGTGCGTGTGTGAGTGTGTGTGTGCGTGTGCGGAGGGAGCCCCATGCCACCATGACGCCCCCTGGAGGAGGAGGGCCCCCCCTTCTCCCGCTATTCCTTGCCACACGGGGATCAGGAGGCCCGCACCCTCTCGCCCACCCTCTGCATTCCAGGCCCCCAAAGGGCTCTCCCTCGTCTCCCCGCTGGCTTCACTAGCAGCCTCTCCTGAGCGGAGGCATTCGCCAAGAGATCATCAGTTGCCCCCCAGGCCCAGGCCCGAGTGCCTGGAAATACATGTCACTTCATGCGCTGGGGGGCTTCTTCTAAAGCCAGCCAGAAGAGAGGGGCTCTTGCACACTCAGAGAGCAGGCACCCCTCTTCAAAGAAAGGCCAGAGAAAGTGTGGGTGGGTGGGGTGTCACACGGACACTACCTGGCAATTCTGCTGCTTCCTTTTAAGCACACCTGTGCTTGGCAGAGTATGGGGGGGGGTCAAACTCTGATGCTGTGAAACAAACTCCAAAAGGTGACAGTGGGGCTGTTGAAGGGAGAGAGTCATGTCTCATGCTCAAGGACGGCACAGGCATGAGCCAATAGGTGCCCACACCACCTTTCTCCTGTGCACAGCCCATGCAGGAGCAACAATTGCTTTGCCTCCGGAAAGCACCCAGCACCTCCCACCCCATGCCCACTTTGGGGCATCCACCACTTCTGGCTAAAACCTCTGGAGTGTGCTTTAATAACTAGTTTTAAGAAGATGAATTTGAGGACATGAGCACTGATTTCTAAGGGAGAATGTGCTCTGAGGGACCCTTGCTGAGTGGGTGTATGAGAAGGGTTCACACTTCCATGCTTTCCATCAGAAAGGGTCACGCAGCGGTCCCAACAAAGAAGGCCCCTCTGAGGAACACAGCCCTGCAGTACTGCCTGTCCTCCAGGTTGCACCACCAACACGCGAGGCATCATCAAGCACACGTGCTATACGGGAGAACTCTCCAGAGTCAGGGTATGGCCCTAACAACAAACACCCATGCATGAAAAAGGAAGTCCACTTCAGTCGACTGCAGCTGTCTGAAAACACACAGAAGATCCAAACAGCAGAACCAGAAAGGACTGGGACTGGCTGGGAAACTAGAAGGCGGTTCCCCCCCACACACCCCCAATTCTTGGTGCGGCACCCGTACAGGGCAGGCGCCACCAGCCACACGACAAGGGGAGTAGAGGGAGACTCTGCACGTCTCAGGCCAGTTCTCAGAGTGGATCCTGGTGGTTCCCTTCAGCTCAGGGAGCTTCCGCTGAAGAGAGCGCAAAGCAGTAAGCCCTGCAGAGCCCCACGAGCCTCGGGGCTCCCCGAAATAGCAAGCGGGTGTTTCCTGAAAAGCAAAGATGACACAACAGCAGGGATTTCACCGAGGAGAACAAGAGGCCTGCAATTTTCTAACGCTGAAACAGCTCCTAATTATAGTGAGTGCAGGCAAGGCTGAAAACACCGTTCTAAATAAAAAAGGATTATTTTCTCCCAACAGAGTTGCCAAGAAGATGCAAGAACACCCAAAGCAGAGGCAAACTGGCCCCTCCCTAAAAGGCACTGGCCAGAAAAAGTGAGCAATAAGCTAGACTGCCCAGGGGGCCCCCTCCCCCATCCAGGGGGCCTCCGAACACACCGGTCCCAACGAAGAAGGCCCCTCCCTCTGAGGACACCCAAGCGCCACCCCTGGCCCGTATCCCGGTGGAGCCCCGGCCGTGCTCCAGGACCGACTCTCGGGAAGAACGGCTCAGCCCACCCCGGCAACAGCCAAAACGCCCTGCGAGGCCCCCGGAGTCCCTCAAAAACGTTACTCGTTTCCCACCATAGAGAACAATGGAGGGGATGGGGCAACCTGTTTGGGGGCCCGTAGAATTGGACCCCCTGGTCCAATATTCTTGAATCTTGGTGGGTATATTGGGGAGAGGCCCCAGCAGCTACCCTGTGAGTTTGGAGCCTCTCTCTCAAACCCCCTCTCCTCCAGTCCCCAGAATATACCCTATGTTTTCGCCATTGACTTCAGTGGCCTATAGGCTATAATGGGGGCGGCAATTCGGCGGCAAGCCGATTCAGATCAGAGAATCTGAATCGGTTAGGGTTAGAGTCTGAAAGGGGCCCGAATGGGCCATTTTTGGGGGTGCATTCAGTTCAGACGAACCGAATGCAGATCCCTATGCCAGAGGCACGAGAAGGACCATCTCTTCCACAAACGGCCTCTGCTGGGACAACGCAAAACAGAAGGACTACTGGTCTTTGCACGCCATTTGTTAGAGGGAAAAAACCACACGGGCCCTTCCAACTCTTTTAACCAAGACCACCGTAGCATTCCCAGCAATCGGTCAATCCTGGTAACGTGGCAAGGAAGGGCTGCGGGTTTCAGTCGGGTGGGAGGGAGTGCCTTTCCCCGCATGTCCCCCAGAGAGCACTGAGGTCGGGGTCGCAAAATCACCTGGCCCTCCCTGGCCCAAAAGACGACATGTTGGCCTCTCCCAGGGCGAGGGCCTTCTCAGTGGCGGCTGGAATGAGCTCCCGGAAGACATTAGGGCCCTGCGGGACCTCCTACAGTTCCGCAGGGCCTGCAAAACGAAGCTCTTCTGCCAGGCCTTCGACTAGGAGCCACCACTGAGGAACGAGCTATCGACAACTGGACTATTATGGCCCCCGTGCTGCTGGACACCGCCCTGGCTACATCGGACCACCTCACAGAAACTCACCACCTGTAATTTGAAATTTTATACTACTGGCCACAGTAGTAGATATAATGGTCTTCTGAGTTAAATTCACCCATTCCTGTCCACTTTAGTTCACTGATTCCTAAGATATCGATGTTTAGTCTTGCCATCTCATTTTTGACCACGTCAAGCTTACCTTGATTCATAGATCTTACATTCCAGGTTCCTATGCAGTATTGTTCTTTGCTGCATCGGACTTTCCTTTCACCATCAGACACATCCACAACTGAGCGTCCTTTCGGCTTTGGCCCAGCCGCTTCACTCTTACTGGGGTTACTTGTACTTGCCCTCTGCTCTTCCCCAGTAGCATATTGGACACCTTCCGACCTGAGGGGCTCATCTTCCGGCATCATCTCTTTTAGCCTTTTGATACTGTCCATGGGGTTTTCCTGGCAAAGATACTGGAGTGGGTTGCCATTTCCTTCTCCAGGGGATCACGCTTGGTCTGAGTTCTCTGCTGTGGCCTGTCCATCTTGGGAGGCCCTCCGCGGTATAGCCCACAGCCTCATCGAACCACGCAAGCCCCCTTGCCATGACAAGGCAGTGATCCATGAGGGAGTTATTTAGGGCTGCATCTGCTTAAATCCACTAGCAGGCCTGAGTTGTGACTTCAAGTCTTGGTTTTATGTTTTTAAGACATCTGAGGAAGAAAGGTAGCGAATAAATGTTTTAAATAAATAATAACTCAATCAATCAACGCTCAGGGGGTCCCGCAGAACATCCATGTCTCCTGTTGGGGAAACGATTCTC
>NW_015163188.1:203103-215514 GCF_001447785.1 Gekko japonicus | reverse complement strand
GGGGGGGGGGGGGGGGAGGCCGTGCCTAGCTTCCGCGAGTTGTTGTTTTATTTTTACTTTATTTATCATCTGCCTTTCTCATGGAGAAGGAAGACGGATCACACGGTGGTGTAAATCAATGCAACAGGCGACGTGAGTGAACCAGGACTGCAGAAACTTGAAGCAGAGCTGCAGTCTGAATGAAGCATAAGTCTTAGGGATGATCTCCCTAGGTAAAAGGTAAAGGTTCCCTTGCTCGAAAGCCAGTCAAATCCGACTCTAGTGTTGCGGTGCTCATCTCCGTTTCAAAGCCGAAGAGCCAGCGCTGTCCAAAGATGTTTCCGTGGTCATGTGGCCGGCATGACTAAACACCAAGGTGCATGGAACGCTGTTACCTTCCCACCAAAGTGGTACCTATTTATCTACTTGCAATTTCTTGCTTTTGAGCTGCTAGGTTGGCAGGAGCTGGAACTAGAGATGGGAGCTCACTCCATCAAGCGGCACCCGGGTCTCGAACTGCTGAACTACTGACCTTCCACAGCCTGCAGTTCAGCATCTTAATAGCTTACATCTTTCTCCTCTCCTTCATTTCATCATCACAACAACCCTGTGAGGTAGGCTAGCCTACATCTTTTCCTTCAACCACTTCTTTCCACTGGCCAGCCATATTTTTAAAAAAATACCAGGCAGTTCCCCTCCTCAAAAAATTGCAAGCCCCGCCTTCTGCTAACAACCGACAGAGAACCAGCCCCTGGCCACTTCAGAGCTCAGTCAAGAGGTGACCTAGCTCTGTCCTCTGACACAAGTGCCCACAGCCGCACTTCAGGCACCTGCATCCATGCCAGGGTGTGAGAGGGGCTCCAATCCCTCCCCAGAGGCCCTGGGCCTGAGCACACCTGCCGCCAGCCGGGTAAGTGTATGAGGGGAAAGATCTCCTTGGGAACCAATTGCCCAGGTCTCTGGTTTCAAGTCTTCTCCCCCCCCCTCCCTCCCTCCCTCCCTCAGGATAAATCCTATGCCAGCAAGAGCAGTATCACCAATGACTGCTGAACAGGTTACAGAGGAGATCCGGGAAATTACAGGCCAGTCAGTCTGACGTCGATACCGGGTAAATTGGTGGAAACCATTATTAAGGAAAGAATTAGTAGGCACATAGATGAACAAAACCTATTGAGGCAGACTCAGCACGGTTTCTGTAAGGGAAGATCTTGTCTCACTAACCTGTTAGTGTTCTTTGAGGGGGTGAACAAACATGTGGACAAGGGGGATCCAATAGATATTATTTACCTTGACTTCCAGAAAGCTTTTGATAAAGTTCCTCATCAAAGGCTCCTAAGTAAGCTCAAAAATCATGGGATAGAAGGACAAGTTCTTTTATGGATCAAAAACTGGCTAGTTCATAGAAAACAGAGAGTGAGTGTAGGTGGGCAATTTTCTCAGTGGAGGGTGGTAAGCAGTGGGGTACCGCAGGGATCAGTACTTGGTCCACTGCTTTTTAACTTGTTCATTAATGATTTGGAGATGGGAGTAAGCAGTGAAGTGGCTAAATTTGCGGATGATACAAAGTTGTTCAGGGTGGTGAAAACCAGTGAGGATTGTGAGGCACTCCAAGGGGATCTGTCAAGGATGGGCGAGTGGGCGTCAACATGGCAAATGGGGTTCAATGTGGCCAAGTGCAAGGTGATGCACATTGGAGCCAAAAATCCTAAATATAAATACACATTGATGGGGTCTGAACTGGCAGAGACTGATCAAGAGAGAGATCTTGGAGTTGTAGTGGATAACTCACTGAAAATGTCGAGACAGTGTGTGACTGCAATAAAGAAGGCCAATGCTATGCTGGGGATTATTAGGAAGGGTACTGAAAACAGATCAGCCAATATCATAATGCCCCTATATAAATCAATGGTGAGACCTCATTTGGAATACTGTGTGCAGTTCTGGTCACCACACCTTAAAAAGGATATTATAGCTTTGGAAAAAGTGCAGAAAAGGGCAACTCAAATGATAAAAGGGTTGGAACACTTTCCTTATGAGGAAAGGTTAAGGCGCTTAGGGCTCTTTAGCTTGGAGAAAAGACGACTGAGAGGTGACATGATTGAGGTTTACAAGATTATGCATGGGAAAGAACAGGTAGAGAAAGAGGTACTTTTCTCCCTTTCTCCCAATACAAGAACTCGTGGGCACTCCATGAAATTGCTGAGCGGTCAGGTTAGAACGGATAAAAGGAAGTACTTCTTCACCCAAAGAGTGATTAACACTTGGAATTCACTGCCACAGGAAGTGGTGGCGGCTACAAGCATGGACGGCTTCAAAAGGGAATTAGATAGGCATATGGAGCAGAGGTCCATCAGTGGCTATGATAGGGGCTCAGGGGCAAGGGATGCTCTGTCTTCTTGGTGCTTGGGGGGGCCAACAGTGGGAGGGCTTCTAATGTCCTGGCCCCACAGCTGGGCCTCCTGAGGGCACCTGGTATTTTTGGCCACTGTGTGACACAGAGTGTCGGACTGGATGGGCCTTTGGCCTGATCCAACATCTGCGTCTCTTATGTTCTTATGATTCCACACACCCCGGAAAGCGTGCAAAGGTCTCTTCAAGTCCCCTGCAACCAGGGCCTCTGCCACCCAGGACAGTCCCAGCCCTCATGGACTCAGGGATTATGGAAAGTCCTTCTGCCAAGAGAGAGAAGAGGAGCGGGAAAGACACCATCAGAAGCCCTTCCAAAGCCAAGAGGGCCCTCGGCTCCTCCTGCCTCCACCTTCCTGGACCCAAGGCATGGTCGCTTCCACCAGTCTCAGGTCTCCCAAAATGCCCTTTAGGATTCCTCCCATTCAAAGGAAGAGGCTCATTCCCCCACCCTGAAAATGCAGGGCCGAGTCAGGAAGGAAAGCAAAACACTGCGACCTCCACAGGCAGGTGACCAAAGGAGCGCGGCTGATGAGCTCACGCTCACCCCGAGACGGGGGCTCCAGCCAGGGAGGCCAAAGACGACCCCCCCTCCCCCTCCCCATCCAAGCAGGAACCCACCAACAAAGTTGGGGAAAGTCTCAGTTCGGTTGAGGCGAGAGAAAAGGAGCATCTTCTTCACAGCCCCCTACCGACCCGGCCCCCAGCCAGGCAAGCCCTTCTGCAGATTCCCTGCATCAAGAGAAAGCCACTGCAAGACTGCCGCCCCCACCTGCGGAGGAGGCCTGGCGTCAGCAGAGGAGGAGCGGCAAGAGCGTGGCCCGGGGGCCCCCCTCCAGAGCCGACTCAAGCAACCCACCCCTCTCGGCTCACCAGCCCCTCTCGGGTGCCAGAAGAAGCGCGCCACTCCGCTCACAGGGAGAGCCCGAGGGGCACAGAGGCACATCCGAGTGCAGCGGCCGGTGGGCACTGTGGAGCCCCGCCAGGCAAGTACGCACCCCGGAGGCCACGGACAGGCAGCCCAGAGAGGGATAATGAAACAGTTGTGCCAGGCCCAGCCGGGGGGGCCACCTTCTCCACTGACCTCCCCCCCCCCAGTCACCAGATGGACCAGACGGTCTGTACGGCCCCTTCCAACTCTATGATTCTACGATCCTATGACCCCTGGGAAAGGCCTGCAGCGGCCCTTCAGAAGGCCCAAGAGCCACAAGCCTCAGCGGCCACTTCACACACACACACACACCCCGGGTCCCAAGCATCCACAGCCACACAGCAAGCCAGAGAAAGGCCCAACACGCAAGGGGGGGGAAGGAGGCAGCAAAAACACTGGCGCCTTTTTAATTTGTCTTCGGGCTTCTGAACTCTGCTGGCACTCACTCTATGGTGCTCGGAGAGCTAGAGGGAACCCTCCACCCGCAAAAGAAGGTTCTGAGACCTCCAAGTGGCAAACGTGGGCACAGAAAGAGACGGCCCAGAGCAGCAGGAAGAGGCGGGGCCGACGTCTCAGGCCAGGCCACACTAGGACATCCTCAGGAGCACTGAGAAAAACGCCCACCACCTCTGAGTGCCCGGCATGAGGGGGGGGGACCTGGTGCCAGGCAGGGTCACCAGCAGCAGCAGCAGCAGCAATCCCCCCGCCCCACCCCCTCCCCATAGCTCCTCCCAGCCCAGCCTCCCTCTGCTCCTGCTCCCAGACACAGGGCGCCTCTCCCCGGTCCTCTGGCGGGGTGAGAGCATTTCTCCACCTGCCACGAAGACTGGTTCAGCTTGGGAGGAACCAGCATCTGCCTAACCCCCTCTGAATGAGTCCCAGCCTGGCATGAGGTGAGAGACGGGGGGGGGACCCCACTCCCCTCCCCTCCGCTCCGCTCCACGCCTGCCAGAGGACGGAGGAGGAGTCCTGCTTAGCTCGGCCAGTCCAAACCTGCAACCCCTACCTTGGAAACCCAGGGAGGAGCCAGGCTCACAGCCGCTTCCTCAGTAATGCCAAACAAGCGAACAACCCCCCTTACCCAACACCAGGAGGCACGCTTGTAGCCACTGGCTAAGCTGCCTGCCCGTTTCAGGGTGCCAGTTTGTGGTGAGAACCACCCATTCACACACAGGACAGGAAGGACACACACACCCCGGGCACAGGCAGAAAAGTGATACTAACACGTGGCTACCTAATTCTGCTCAGCAGGTTGGGGGTTTTTTTGGGGGGGGGGGCTCAGATCACACAAGCAAGAATGAAACAGAAGCAGCTCCATAAGAAACTACCCAGTTGGGTTCTCTTCCTCCACAGTGAAGGGCCATGGCTCAGTGGCAGAGCCTCTGCTTGGCATGCAGGAAGTCCCCGGTTCAATCCCCACCAATGCCAGTTAAAAGGACCAGGCAGGAGGTGGATGTGAAGGACCTTCTTCTGCCTGAGACCCTGGAGAGCCACCATCAGTCTGAGTAGACAAGGCTGATTTTGATGGGCCGAGGGGGGGAGGGTCTGATTCAGTAGAAGGCCAGCCTCCAGGTGGAGCCTGGGGATCTCCCGCTTTTACCACTGATCCCCAGCTGACAGAGATCAGCTCCCCTGTAGAAAATGGCTGCTTTGAAGGCTGGACTCTATGGCATTGTACTATGCTGAGCCCCCTCCCTTCCCCAAACCCCACCCTCTCCTGGCTCCACCCCCAAAGTCTCCAGGTATTTTCCAACCCAGACTTGGCAACCCTATTCAGTAGAAGGCCAGCCTCATGTATTCACTTGTCTTGGGTTGTCTGTAACGGAGACATTCAGGTGAAGGTGAGAGAAAGGAGTCAGCTATGAAGACTTAACCTCAGCCTTCTAGGAAGGGGGAACTTTAAGAGAGACGACCCTTCAGGCAGGTTGTAAATTGCACCTTGAAACCGTCACTGAGAAAAGGTTGGGCACTGAGAAGGACATGAGTATGGGGCTTGGCTTGAGGAAGCTGAACCCCCCCCCCCCCGGGGCCCTGCTTTCACAGAGTGCAGTGCGTTTTGAGTTGAAATGAGAAGAGCCCTGCTGGGTGCCCCTGACTTCCAGAACTATAGAGAGGAAGAAAAAGTTCTCACTATCCACTTTCTCTACCCCACACCTAATTTCAGCAACCTCCGCCATGTCACCATCCTTAGAGGCCTGTTCTCTAAGCTGAGAAGTCCCAGAAGACTCAACAGCGTCTCCTTATGGGAAAGGTGCTCCGACCCCTTCCCCATCAAGGTTGCCCTCTTCTCTACCTTTTTGTTGGGTGTTACAAGTCAAAACACTTCAGTATTTACAGGGTTAATGATGTTTGTTAAGTCACATGTTTGTTTGCAACCAATCTGTTTAGACAATAGGAAGCCCGGGAACTTTGGAGCTAATTTGCTAGTCTGATTGGAAACCAAGGTGTCAAGTATTTAGCATATTGGCTTTCTCCTCCCCGTTCTTTGTTCTGACTAGAGAAGGAGACGCCATTCAGCTCTTCCCGTTTTACCTTTTAGCTGTAAGGATGTAGACATATTAGCTCTTTGTTATTTTATATCCTGTGTACCTTTTCCCATGTTAGGTTTATAGTAAACTTTTATATTTTAAAACACACCATGGACTCAGTCTCTTAATACTCTGCTGACTTACTTAAAAGAATCCCAACAAAGGTTATGGAGCCCAGATCCGCTCCTATCTGCGCAGAGCTGACCATGTGTGTATGATGAGATCACTTAGAAACTTTTAAGAATAGCACAGATTTTTTTTGAAACGTTTTCTGGATTAAGTGGGAGCAGAGATCCTTTTCTAGAGCTTTTCTCGCCTTGTTGCTGACAGGACAGAAGGGGAGAGAAGATTTGTGTCTCTACTGCTTTATGCAAGAAAGGGAGATCAAAAGGAACTCTGCTTAACTCCGCGCTGCCCAGACTGCCTGTTTGCCGGTTCGTCTCTGTTGAAAGGTTTGGTAAAGTAAAAAATGGCTTCTCCAACAAATCTGTCTTTCTTCAATATTACAACTGGTGGGAGGGATCAATTGAGTGTGCTCTAGAATCTCAGTCTGCTTTGCATGTACTTACTAAGAACACTCCTGCAGATGATCCGCAAAAAGAGATATTTAAAGAGAAAGATGGTTTTGCAAAATCTTTAATCCTTGGGAGCGTTATTGCTAGTGACAATCAAAAGCTTTTAACGTGCACATCTGCAAAACAAATGATAATCCATCTAGATGAAAAATACAATGGAAAGACGAGAGCTAACACTCTCTACCTCCTTCAACGTTTGTTTAATGCAAAAATGAGAGTTGGAGACTCACTGATTGGACATTTGAACAAAATTATGGATACTTTCAATGACCTAAAAGCTACAGGAAGCCCACCAACTGATGATTCTGTTATTGCTGTAATTTTGGGCTCATTAACAAAAGACTATGCTCAGGAAGTTGCGTTCTTGAAGGGAGTAGAGAAATTAACCATTAATTATGCAATTTCTTTTTTTTTTTGGTAAACAATTTTTTTATTTTCTCAGGAATACAACATATAAAACATTTCATTCTATCAATTGTCTACCCCATTCCCAGTTCCTCCCCTCCCTCCAATGGCTTCCCACAATGCTTCCACACCTGCTCCAAATTACTTCATATCATCAACAATATCAGTTTTTCATCATTACAATCTAAAGATAACATCATTTGACTTAATATTGATCTAAACATATTAAGTTTTGTTTCACATCCCAGTTCTTTTCCAGGTAAATTTTAAAGTCATTCCATTCTCCAAAAAACTCATCGTCTTCTTTGTTATTCAATTTTTTTGTAATCTTATCCATTTGTGCCATGAACAGAACTTTTTGTATCCATTCTTCAACCTCTGGTACCTTTTCTGTCTTCCAAAACTGAGCATAATTGCAAACTCTGTTGAATGGTTTGTTGATTTGGATAGAGAGAAAAAGCCTAAGTTGCAACAAGTTAACGGTCAAGAATTAGCTGTGAAAGGAACTGGGACTGTTGTCCTGAACATTTTGTGTGGGCAGAGGTCAGCAATTAGGCACGCCGATCCTGATTTTCAGCCCATATTTCCAGACACTGTAAACATCTGGATTGATCAGTAACACTGGTCAATGCAGATGCCTGACCTTTGCACATCCGTAGTACCTGTGGACATGTCCAAGAAGGTAGCTTGTTAATTATTCCCCTATGTAAGCAATCTGTACATTCTCCCTAAAAGTATCTGTTTCCTCTGGTTTCTGTACGTGAGCCCCAACCTCACCGCACGGTGGGGGGGGCAGAGTGTGCATAAAATAAACCTTGCCGCCTTGAGAGGCAGACAGATTCTCTCTACCCTCAAGAGAGTTGTCTCCTGTGATTCCTTCATGTGGCGCTCAAACGTGGGGCACTAAGGAACACACCGTGGCTCACCAGCACCTGGAACAGGTCCCTGAGTGCACTTCTTCGTCCAGCGTCTGCTGCGACCCCTTCACTGGTGAGTAATGGGGGGTGATTTAACAATCCCTCAGAAAAAGCATGCTGAAGAACTCCATTATTTGCTTCAGAGATCCGGCGGGACTGCATCTCTGCGGCAAGTAAAGGGTTTGTTAGGAGAAATCCACAGGCAATGTCCCTCCTACCCGGAAGAGGGGTCCTTGAGACTCCGGGATTGGGAAAAAGTGGGGAAGGTTTTACATTGTCCCCCAAGAGCTCCTGTAGAGCTGCTTCAGGTCTGGCATCAATGCCGACATGCGGTTGAAACTTCTGTACCTACTCAGCCGAGGACGCAGTTAACAGAGTGTCCTCCTCCCTCCTACTCAGTCTGTCAGCTGGCCGCCCCAAAAAACCCCTCTTCTTCTCCCTCAGCTCCAACCTTGTTGGAATCTGGGACCAGTAGGTCTGATTATTCCTCTGCACCTTCTGCTTTAACCCCACGCCGACTGTCTCAGTTTCCTGGTCGGGTTGTTAGAGAAGTCCTTGAGACTAAATTACAGGAGGGGGATGGGGATCTTGAAGAGTTAACAGAAAAGTTAAGTGTCTGCCCAGTACATGTTGCTGGACAGGATGTGCAGGGTAATCAGATTGTTGAATATAAACCTTTGTCTTATACCCTTTTAACGGAACTCCGTAAAGGAATCCGGGATACAGGTATTCAAAGTTCTTATGTACAGGGTCTTTTAGAAGCCATAGCACCTGTTTCTTCGCTGGCTTCTCTGACATGCAGTATAGAAGGCTCCTCTGCCTTTTCTCAGGTGGCTCAATTGGTTTTACCTAAGCCACTGCCTCCTGCACCACCTGTGCCTTCAGCACCAACACTGCCTTTGGCACCAACACCCTTAGAATCTTCAGTGCAAACAATTTTAGAGTCTTCACCCTCAATGCCTCAAAAGCCATCACCTGTGGTTCTACCAGATAAACCTCCTCCACCCTTACACCCTTCTCCACAAAGTGTTCTTATGGATCACTTAAAAATCAGAACCCTTACTTAGAAGAAATTAAAGAGATTTCTGAAATGTTATCTGTATGTCCAGTGCATCTCACTGGAGACCAAGATGAAGCTGGGAATAACATAGTGGAATACCGACCCATTTCCTATCCTATTTTAACAGAAGTGCACAAGGGAATTCAGGACATGGGCTTACAGAGTACAAACAGGGAGCAAGGTGACATTGGTTTTGACTCCACAGACCCTCTGGTAGGATTAACTACTAGTATAACCACACAGCAACCTAAACGAACATTCATTGTGCAAGGACGTCTTTTTTCAGGCATCATTGACACTGGAGCAGATGTAATTGTAATCAGTTTCTCTGCATGGCCCTCTGAATGGCCTTTAGGGGACTGCCCGAGTGTCTGAGGGGTAGGAGGTCACAAGGAGCTCAGAGAAAACACTCACTTTCTTTCTTTTAAGTTGCCAGAATCTCTGTTGTTGTCTCTGTGTGCCCCTATGTTCTGAAAATTCATGTTACTTTATAGGGACGTGATTTCATAAGCAAACCTGGTGCCTCCTTTACAGTTCTTGAAAAAGAGTGGCAACTGGTGTTTATTGCATCATTTGAGAGCTGTTAAAGCTGTATTTAGTCTATGGGTGTTCTCCAATGAGGGACCACTACTCCTAATTTCTTTCCAAATTATTATATCACGTGGACAGAGTAACGTTTGCCTTTACTGTCCCTGTGAAAAATTGCCAGCACCCTTCCAAACGTTATCACTAGCCTTAAACTCACCGACCTTGTGTCAATATTCAGTCTTTTAGAGACAGACTCCCCTCTGCACTCATTTCTCTGCTGACCTAAGTTTTTTTTGCTTCCATTACTGCAACACATCCTGCAGATCCCTCTGCTGAGGCAATCTCAGCCTTACAGACTGTCAATTTCCTTTTACTGTCAATCTCCTTTTGGGGCCAACGCTACTGGCCTTCAACTCTTACTCCTTTCCAACCCCAAAGGTGCCTACTAGCTGTTTAGCTGTAAGAGCCTGAACTTACTGTGGAATGGTTTTTGTTTTTCCTTTTTTTCTCACTCTCATAGTGCTCATCTAAATATTCTTTAAGGTCTTTCCGGTCTGAAAAAATTCTTCTGCCTCCAAGTTTTTAAGTTTCCTTGTCATTTTGTCCATTTCAACCATAAAAAGTATTTTTTAATCCATTCTCCAACTTCTAAAACTTTATCCTGTTGAGCATACGTCACTAAACTGCCTTTTGTAATCAGTTGGCAACCCCTTAAAGAGTTAGCTAAGCCAAAATGCATTTTCCACTTTTTTATGGATGTTACATTTTCTGGTGCACTTTGGGCTACCCCTTTGCATGGTGAAACAACTGCTCATGTCATTTCTCATTGCATTGCTACTTTTGCAGCCTTGGGTCGTCCAGCCAGGCTGACAACTGATAACGTTCCTGCCTACACTTCTCAAGCCTTTCAGCAATTTTGCACCCATTGGGACATTGCTCCTGCAAAACTATTTTAGAAAAACATTTAAAAGGGATGGAAGGTGGCTGCATACCACATCAGGCCTGGTATCAAATTAGGCCTGGATTCTACAGCAGGTCCACAAGGTTTTGTTCTCCCTTAACCAACTCAGTGTTTCCAGTCCCCCGGGATCTCCCTGAACATCAGCTTATGATCATCATTTAACATGGGGGCGAGGGTTTGCTTCTGTTTTTAACCTCTGCAGGTCCTTTGTGGATCCCGGCCAGGTGCGTTCGACCGGCTTATGGCGTGGCACACAGTAGCCAAGGATCCCTTACCAGAGATGGCCAAGGTCAGCCTGCAGGAAGCACAACGCCCGTCCCAGCCTCCCAACCCTCCACAAGCTCCGCTGATCACATGGGGAGCCAACTTGTCTTCCTTTTGCCTAAAGGAATCTGCCTCTATACATGCATCATGTGCTGTCCCTGTGTGTACCCCTATGAACACTTTGAAGAAACTGTCTGCTATTCCCCATGCCAATTATAACTGTGACCAATATGGCTGCTCCTTTGGTAGGAACTTTCGCCAGTGAGGACCACAACTGTCGCACCCTCCACCAGATGCCATAGAACGCCCTGTGGTCATGGATACCTGGGGGGTGGCTTGGGAAATGTGTACAATATCTTGTAATGATTGGTGTCTGTCTCCTTGGCCTGTGTTTTTTTTAATGTAATGTATTCCGGCTCTATTTCAATCTTTGTGCTTGACATGTAACACCAACAGACGAAGTGCCTATTCTGTAGCTACTCTGCGAGGGCCTTTACCACCCTCTCTCTATAGCCTTTATTCTGCTCACTCTGAGGAGGACTCAGACAATTCTGAAGAACAATGCCTGCTTTAAAGACAAAGAAAGAATGAAATGTGGGCAGAGGTCAGCAATTAGGCACGCCGATCCTGATTTTCAGCCCATATTTCCAGACACTGTAAACATCTGGATTGATCAGTAACACTGGTCAATCCAGAGGCCTGACATTTGCACATCCGTAGTACCTGTGGACATGTCCAAGAAGGTAGCTTGTTAATTATTCCCCTATGTAAGCAATCTGTACATTCTCCCTAAAAGTATCTGTTTCCTCTGGTTTCTGTACGTGAGCCCCAACCTCACCGCACGGTGGGGGGAGCAGAGTGTGCATAAAATAAACCTTGCCGCCTTGAGAGGCAGACAGATCCTCTCTACCCTCAAGAGAGTTGTCTCCTGTGATTCCTTCAATTTTGAATACATGTGGTGAAATTGAGGAAGTTATACTGGAGGCCACTATCTGCCTCATATCCACTATGAGGATCATAGCAACTGGTTTTAAAATTAATCTTGATCAGGGCCAAGGCAAAATTTGGCATAAAGATGGTGTTGAGCTGATGATTGAAGAACATGGAGGAGGAGGAGGAGGAGGAGGAGATTGGATTTATACCCCGCCCTTCACTTGGAGTCTCAGAGCGGCTTACAAACTCCTTTCCCTTCCCCTCCCCACAACAGACACCCTGTGAGGTGGGTGGGGCTGAGAGAGCTCTGACACAAACTGCTCTTTTTCAAGGACAGCTGTGCCAGAGCTTGTGACTGACCCAAGGTCACATCAGCAGGTGCAAGTGGAGGAGTGGGGAATCAAACCTGGTTCTCCCAGATTAGAGTCCACACACTTAACCACTACACCAAACTGGAAATTTTCATTATCTAAGAAACATTGCTGTTGCTAGTGATGATGAAATGGACACTAATGGGCCAGTGTACCATACAAAATCATCTGCATGTGATCACAAGGACTGTTTCTATGCATAGCATGTAAAGTTTGCTCAAAGGAATGTGCAAAGTGTACAAAAGCTGTTGAAGGACTGTAATATCAATGCTGTTGATTGTGATGCTATGAAAAATGGTTGTGAAACCTGCTTTAAAGTAAAAAGCACAGCTCCTAGCTACGAGGGCAAATCTCCTGAACAAAATACAAAGTTTCTAGAGATTGTGTACTCAGATCTTGCTGGTCCAATAAAGGAGTCTGCTGGAGGCAGCAAGTATTTTGTTTTATGGAAGCAAAATCCAGATATGTCTATACATACCTACTTAAAAGCAAAGATCAAGTGCTTGAAAAATTTAAATGCTATGTTGCAGCTGTTAAAAACAAGTTTGGAAAA
>NW_015163188.1:199486-201477 GCF_001447785.1 Gekko japonicus | reverse complement strand
GGGCAAAGCCACACCTGATGGCAAATCTACAAGTGGATACTTGTTCTACTATGGAGGCAGTTTGATTGAATGGACTAGTCAAAAGCAATCTGTCGTAGCTATCTCTACTGCAGAAGCTGAATGCGTATCATCGCGAAGTGCCAGCTATGAACTTTACTGGATTATTCATCTACTGAAAGACTTTGGAATAGATGAACCAAAACCAATAATACTGTTTGAAGACAATCAAGCTTGCATCGCTATCTGCAAAGGTGAGAGCACCAAATCCAAGAGTAAGACCATCGCTCTCAAATGTAACTATGTGAAAGACCTGCAAGACCAAGGACTGATTGAACTCCAATACTGTCCTACTGTGAAGAAGTTTGAGACTCTACGTGAAAGACTGAACTTGTATGACTTCAGTGTTGTAACTTGAGAAGGGGTGTTGGGTGTTACAAGTCAAAACACTTCAGTATTTACAGGGTTAATGATGTTTGTTAAGTCATATGTTTGTTTGTAACCAATCTGTTTAGACAATAGGATGCCTGGGAACTTTGGAGCTAGTTTGCTAGTCTGATTGGAAACCAAGGTGTCAAGTATTCAGCATATTGGCTTTCTCCTCCCCGTTCTTTGTTCTGACTGAGAAGGAGACGCCATTTCGGCTCTTCCCGTTTTACCTTTTAGCTGTAAGGATGTAGGCATATTAGCTCTTTGTTGTTTTCATATCCAGTGTACCTTTTCCCATGTTAGGTTTATAGTAAACCTTTATATTTTAATACACACCATGGACTCAGTCTCTTAATACTCTGCTGACTTACTTAAAAGAATCCCAACACTTTCCCAGGCCTGCAGGATTCTTTCTGACATATGGCCACCAAAACCGCACAGCACGTTCCAAATGTGGCAGCCCCCTAGAGCTATACAGGGGCATTAATCTATTGGCTCCTTTAATTTCAGTCTCTTTTCTAAGGAAAGCACGTCTGCTTCCCACCCCCACCCCCATAAGGGAACCACCATGGCCCCCAAGGCCTCTTTCAGCCTCTGCTGGTCTCTCCCAGCGCCTGCTCTGCAGACCCACCAGGAGTGGGGCAATCTAACTACCGCGGGCGAGAGAGGAGGGCCCTTCTAGAGCAAGTCCGCTCCACAGTGAACTCCAGACAGACCACGCGGCACTCTCACTGCCCCTACAGGAAGGACAAAGAGCAAACACGGTCAGGAAACTAGTAGGAATTATTGTGCACTACAAGGCTCCCGTCAAGAGGCCGCCCAGAACTTCCTCTTTGCCGTAAAAGGCCGCAGCACTCCATTCCCTACCCCCAGAGATGACACCCGGGTAAACTCTCCTGGAACATCCATGCAGGCTGCAACGCCCTTTCCCCACGTTCTGAACTCCCGGCAGCAAGAAGCACCTGCAGCAATTTTGTCCTCTCAGCTGTCAAGTCCCTGGAGGATGGACGCTGTTGCCAACAGCCAGGGAAAAGTTAAAAAGCAGTCCTGAGTGACGGTTCTCTGCCACTGGACCCAGCCCCAGAGGCAAGGCCGACCGAGGCGAGACAGCCACGCGTGCATGTGGAACACCCGGCAGGCCCCCCACGCCCTAACCCTCTCTCGTGCCACCCACCGCCGGTGGTTGCAGTCTCCCCGAGGGCTCAGTCCAAACCACTCACACAGCCCCTTGGGGGACCAGGCCAGGGCATGTGCCCCCCCCACCGGGGGGGGGTCAGGTCTCTGGCCAAGGAGGCTCCTGGCCCAGCCAGGAAGGGCTGGCTACACCCTGGCCTTCGAGGGAAAGGCTCAGCGGCCCGAGCCCCCGGGAGGTGGGGCGGGCTTGGGGTCTGGACTGCAGCAGGCTAAACTGCATCCCCTGCATGCATGACAGGGGTGGGCGGTGGGGAGGGGGTCGCCGCTCCTCTTTCCTTCTCGGCACACACCTGACGCGTCTCTCCCGCTCCCCCTGGTGGTCGGCTAGCAAAGAAAAGAGGCACCAAGTCCCCTCCTGGAGCCAGCCAGCC
>NW_015163188.1:190065-198230 GCF_001447785.1 Gekko japonicus | reverse complement strand
TGGCCGGAGCCGCCGCCGCCGCCGCCTCTCGCCCTCGGGCGGGCGGCTCCGAGAGGATGCTAACCCTAACACACACACACACACACACACCCGCTCCGGCCTGCCCTTCGCCTCTTCTGCTGCCGCAACCTGGGCTGCCAACCTCCGGGGGGGAGGGCTGGAGATCTCCCGGAATGGCCGCTTTCTCCAGGCCACAGGGATCAGGGCCCTGGAGGAGATGGCTGCCGTGGAGGGTGGACTCTGTGGCCTTGTGCCCCTCCCCCCCACTCCCCCTCTTCTCCTCCTGCACTTTCCCAACCTGGAGCTGTTGGCGACTCTGTGCCCCCCCCCACTCCAGGCAGGCCTCCTTTGGCCACAGGTCATGGGGGGGGGAGACTCCCTGTGGACCTCCACTTGGCACTTGAGGCAGGGGCGGTGCCCCCGCTCACACCGCCATTCCTGGAGAGTTAAAGGCACTCTGCGCGTGCATGTGTGCGTGGGTGGGTGCAGTCGTTTGGGGGGGGGTTCGGGATCCAAGCGACTTTCTTTGCCCTACAAACCTGACTCTTCTCTCTCTGGGGGTGGGCAGGGAAGGGGAGGGGGCCGGAGGAGGGGAGGGGTTGCCTTTGGCAGGCACTTGCATGCATCGGGTTCCGCTGGGTGTTCAGGAACAGTTTTGCAGGGCTTAGTTTTCTTGTTTGCTTCATTGCAGAGGAGGAAGAGGAGGAGAAGGACAAACCTGGCTTCAGTTGCCCCCCCCCACCTGCTGTTGCCCGGCCTGCCCTCTGCCACACCAGCACCCCCCACCCCCACCACCCCCTGTTGCTGCCCGGTTGCCCGGGAGAGTGGGGAGCTCTGAGTTCTCCAGAGGCTTCGCCAAGCATGGATCTAGCCGGGTTTCTTTCTTGAGCAGGGAGCAGAAGGGTGCTGAGATACAGGCCCCGTGTGTGCAAGGAACCTGCCTCCTCACCGTGGGGGGGGGGAAGAGGGCCGTGGGTAGGCAGATGCCCTTGTCTTTCCCTTGGGGCCCAGGAGGGGCCGTCTTTGGATCTCCCCCACAGCATGGCCACAGGCTGGCAGCAGCTCTAGGCTGGCCTGCTAGGAAAGACGTGCCGTCGTGGCCGCACGTGGGGCTCCCTTCCCTGTAGGGAGGCGACAGGAGGGGTCCCTCTGGCCTTGCCTTGCCAGGGGTCAAAGGTGCCATTGCACAGCGGAGGTGACTGAACCCCAACCAACTGTGGTAGCTCAAGTGAAGCACTTTGATGTGGACCTTTGGAGAATCTAGACAGGCCTTTGGGTCTGTTTGTTTGGGGGGGACTGAAATCCTAACTTGAGATCATCAGAAAGGCATAAGAATCTCTGACCCAGTTGATCACTCTGGAGGCAAAAGCAACAGACATGCTGCCTTTTAACACCGTCACACAGGCCAGCTGTCATCTGCTGCAGTGAGCACCCAGATTCATGGGAGCACAAAACCCCCCACTGCTTTGGTTTGCACTTGGTGTGTTATGCACAGGGCTATTGTTGGGCAGGAACGCACAGGAACAGAGTTCCGGCTGGCTCCCGAGTTGGCCACGCCCAGCAGGAACTCATTAGCATAATAGGCCACACCCAACAGCAGACACTCATTAGGATTGGCTACATGACTTGGTTCCCAGCAGTGGAATATCTCGTAGACGAAGAAGTGATTCCAAACAACTCTTATTACAAAGATCTGTTATATTTTTAAAAGGCTCTTACGGGTTGAGAATGTTGATTATTGCATGGTATTAATTTGTGTTCTGAATGTACTGTTGAATATATTGTTCAGAATAATAATAATAATAATAATAATAATAATAATAAAAACTTATTTAAAAAAGGATTAACTACATTAGGGGTGTGTGGCCTAACATGCAAAGGAGTTCCTGCTACAAAAAAGGCCTTGGGTTTTGACAACAAACAAGGTAAACAGAATAAGAATCAAAAGGTGGGTGTGGCTGGATGACAACACTTCTGGTAACATGGGGGTGCAGCCTAATATGCGAATGAGCGGTGCTGTCAGGGTGTGGCCTAATATGCTAATGAGTTTCTGCTGTTGGATATGGCCTATTATGCTAATGAGTTCCTGCTGGACTTTTTCTACAAAAAATGCCCTGGTTATGCAGGTGCTCACGGGGAAGCGCAAGGCACCTGGAGTGGGCTTGGCTGGAGAATGCCCCTCCCTCAGACATTTTCACCGTTTTCTGACACTCTGCTTTAGGTCTCCGAGACTGTGGGGAAGAAGCGTGCCAGCCGACTGTGCCGTGAAGCGATGCCTTGGCTGCGTGGATGAGCCCCTGTGGATCAGTCTGGGCAGGGAAAACCTTCTGCTCGCTGGCCTGCTCAGCAGAGCTCGCTCATCCCTTCAGCCAGAGTTCTCGCTGTTCTTTGCACCCTTTCTAGAGCCAGCATTGCCAAAGAAAGACCAACGGCCCTGCCATGCCAGCCACGTGCTCCCCATCCAGATCACGTCCAGGGGATGGGCAGGCTTTTCTGCCCCTGGTGGGGGCGGGGGGGGGCAGGGTTAGGATTTGTGGCTTCCACTTGAGCCAGCAGAGGTGGTTTGCCATGGCCTGCCTCATCAAAGACTCCCTAAGTAAAGAATAAGTCCTTTTGTGGGTTAAACACTGCTTCATTAACAGGAAACCGAGAGCAAGTCTAAATGGGCAGTTTTCACAGTGGAAGGCGGTAAGCAGTGGGGTATTGCACAGCTTGGTCAGTACTAGGTCGAGTGCTTTTTAACATGTTCATTAATGATCTGGAGTTGGGAGTAAGCAGTGAAGTGGTTAAGTTTGCAGATGACACTAAGCTGTTGAGGCCGGGGGAGAGGGTGTCGGCGTGGCAAATGGGGTTCAGCGTGGGCAAGGGCAAAGGGAGGCACACGGGAGCCAAAAATCCTAACTATAAATACATGTTGGTGGGGTGCAAACTGGCGGAGACTGACCAGGAGGGAGATCTTGGAGTCGTGGTAGGTAACTCACTGAAGATGTCGAATCAGTGTGAGACTGAAATAAAAAAGGCAACTGCTCTGCTGGGGATTATTAGGAAGGGTACTGAAAACAAATCAGCCAGGATCACAATGTGTTGGGTGTTACAAGTTAGAACACTGTTCAGTATTTACTGGGTTAATGATGTTTGTTTGTAGCCAATAAGTTTAGAGAGCTAGAAAGCCCGGTAACTTCAGATCTAGTTTGTCGTTCTGATTGGAGACCAGAGTGCCAAGTATTAGCATTTTATGGCTCTTTGTCCTGAGCAAGAAGAAGTTAGTCTCCATTATCTTCTGCCATGTTCTGTCTAGCTGTAAGGATGTAGGCATATTAGCTCTTTGTTATTTTACATCCCGTGTACCTTTTCCCCATGCTAGGTTGTAGTAAACTTTTATATTTTGAACACACCATGGACTCTGACTCTTTAATACTTTGCTGATTTACTCTGCTGATTCACTTTAAAAATTAAAAGAATAACCCAACACAATGTGACCTCGTTTGGAGTGCTGCGTACAGTTCTGGTCACTGTAAGTGCAGAAAATGGTGACCAAAATGATTAAGGGGGTGGAACAACTTCCCTATGAAGAAAGGTTAAAGAGGCTCAGGCTCGGAGTACTGGTGATTGAGGGGGTGACATGACAGAGGTTTACAAAATTATGCATGAGGTAGAGAAGGAAGTATTTTTCTCCCTTTCTCACAGTACAAGAACCCTTGGGTCCTTCACCCGAAGAGTAATGAACACGTGGAATTCACTGCCACAAGAAGTGACGGGTGCAAGCGTGGACAGCTTCAAGAGAGGACTGGAGAAACATCTGGAGGAGCAGAGGTCCATCAGTGGCTCTTAGCCACAAGGTATCGATAGGAACTCTCAGGCTGGGGCAGGTGATGCTCTGTCTTCTTGGTGCTTGGGGGGGGGGCACAGTGGGAGCGCTTCTGGAGTCCCGGCCCCACTGGTAGACCTCCTGACGGCCCCTGGGTTTTCTGGCCACTGTGTGACACAGAGTGTTGGACGGTATGGGCCACACTGGCCCGATATCCAACACTGGGGCTTCTCTCTTATGCTCTCTTGTGACCCTGGACTCCCTGGGGGGTCTCCCACCCCCCCAAGGTGTGTCTTGGGCTGTCCTTGCTTAGCTTAGCCAGGGCCCTCCAGGTCAGGGCGCACAGTGTTAGGGCCGCAGAACAGGAGTGCACAGACGTGTTGCCTGTTATTGTTGTTGTTTTAGATTGCTTTGCTCACCCTGGACCCCCGAGCCGTGAAAAGGCTCTGGCAACGTCACAAATTCAGTATCCTTCAGGGAGGCAGAGAGAGCAGACGCTGGCCTTGTTGGAAGGCCTTTGGAACAGGGCCTTGGTCTTCCAGCCAGCCTGCTGGCAGTCCTGGTCCAGAGCCACACCAGCAGGCACCTCTGCCCTGCTCCCCCGCAGTCTCCTGGGGTGCCCGGCACAGGAGACACCCCCCCCCCGTGACGGGGTCTGGTGCAGGCTCCACCGTGGCCGTGCGTGACCAGCCTCCCTTTTGGACCCCTGAAGGACGAGAGGGAGAAAGGGGCGAGGCGCTCAGGTGGGGGAGGATGGGAACTTCGGGGAAAGCCCAAAGTCTGCATGCTCTTGCGGCGGCACCTCCTGGTCAGAGGACGCGCTGCCTCTCCGTAGCACCGCCACCAGTGGCTTCAGCTCTGCCCGAGCAGGGCATGCCTATCTGCACGTGTGGGAAATCTCCTGGTTTCCTCACTCCACTGACAGCCCTTTTTGCCACTGAGAGGTCTGGACACGCTGGGAACGTGGGCGGATGTGAACGAGATGCAACTTAACAAGGATAAGTGCCGAGTTCCGCATCTGGGTAACAAACATGCGGAACACGCATACCAGATGGGGGATACCCTTCTGGGTAGCAGTGTTGTGTGAGCGAGATCTTGGGGTGCGGGTGGACCATAAGTTAAATATGAGCAGCTGGCGTGATGTGGTGACACAGAAGGCTAATGTGATCTTGGGCTGTATCAATGGAGGCATAAAGTCCAGATCACGAGATGTCATCATAGCCCTGCTGTATGTGGCCCTGGTCAGGCCACAGCTGGAGTCTTCTTGTGTGCCGCTCTGGAGGCCTCCCTTCACAAAGGACGTGGGCAGAGGGGAGCGGGGGTGCAGAGGGGAGCGACAAGGACGATCGATGGGGGGCCTGCCTGGAGACCAAGAAGCCCTGTTGCCAGACTCCTGCAGCAATCAGTTCCCAACAACCTTCTTGCAGAGAAGTAAAGTTTATTGAAACAGTGAAGTATGCAGATTGTCTTTACACATCTCGTGTTAGGACTGGCAATAGGCGCGTGAAGCAAACAAATATACATAATTCAAGCAGGTCCCCTGATGGCCGGGAGCCAATCACAGAATAGGTAAAAGCCCGCCCAAGCTAACGGGTCTAGTTTCCCAGGGGGAAGCTGGTGCTAGACACCGAGGCCAAACGCTCATGTTACAGAGATAAAGAAACACTGAAGGCACAGAGAAAGGAAGCCTAAAATTCCAGAGACACCCCCCTCACTCCATGGCAGCTAGAGGCCTAGCTGACACCAGTGAGGAAAGGCTGAGGGACCTGGGATTGTCCAGTCTGAAGAAGGGGAGGTTGCTCTCTTGAAGTCTTTGAAGGGCTGTCACTCGGAGGAGGGCAAGGAGCTGTTCCTGTTGGCAGCAGAGGAGAGGACTCGCAAGAACGGGTTTAAATTAAGGGCGGGAAGGTACCGGCTGGATCTTAGGGAAAACCTTTTTTACCATAAGAGTTGTGCAGCAGTGGAATCTGCTGCCTAGGGAGGTGGTGAGCTCCCCCTCCCTGGCAGTCTTGAAGCAGCAGCTGGACAAACACTTGTCAGAGATGCTTGAGGCTGATCCTGCATTGAGCAGGGGGGCTGGACTAGATGGCCTCCGTGGCCCCTTCCAGCTCTTTGTGATTTTATAACCTGGGACTACCTGCAGCCCAAGAGGAACCGCAGGGTTCCTGCCTGCTGCTGAGGTTCCTGCCAGCCACGGGGGGGGGGGGAGGCATGAAAGGGCTGCAGAGCATGCTGATGAGGTTGGCTCCACTTGTGGCATCTGTGTCGGTGTCCTCTCACGTGCCGAACATTTCCCCCACCACACCACCCCATCAGTGCACTTCTGCTTTGGAGGCGGCTCAAATGCTGCTCCTCCCCTTCCCCGACAAAGTGTCATTTGATCGGGGGGGGGCAAATCCATGTCATGCTGCCGCATCCATCGTGGCACCTGTCACTCGCCCATCTGTGTGCCAGGTTTTGCTTTTAGATTTAGAAATTTGGAACAGACCAGGGCTCAGAGAGCTCCAGAGAGGCTTGGCAACTGGCTGGTCCGACAAGCTCCCCCTGTGTTTTGGCCACGATGAGAGGCAGCCCCCCCCCGGCCACGTTTGCTTGATGCTCTGTGGATGGGAACCACTAATCCCCTTCTGCTCGAAGCTGAGCCAGCAACATGCCGACTGACTGCTGTGTCAACCCCTCATGGACCGGAGAAGCTTGTCATCAGCCACACAAATGCTGGTTACACTTGTTTTCTGTCAAGAGCCTCACAGCGGCCATCTGGGGCAATGCCTGGCGGAGCCAAAGGGAATCTGGCACTGCAGATTGAGCCACCCTTCGGAGGAGAGCAGCCGTCTCCCGAGGGCCGAGGGGGGGCTCCTGCAACGAGAGAGGGCAGCCGTCTCTGACCACTCGTGGCAAGGAAGGAGGGCTGATGTCTTGAGAGGAGGCTGAGGAGGGGGGGGGAGAACTGGCTGCTTCCTTCTCTGTTCACTCTGGGCATGTGGGGGCTGAGCTCCCCTGTGGAAGGGTGCCATGGGGCACATTCCATGGGTGCAGAGAGGGAGGGCCCCCACCCAGAGAGAGAGAGAGCCAGTGGCCAAGAGGCACAAGCACACACGGTGCCACCTGAAGCCCTCTCCCACGGTCACTTCTGATCCAGCCACGTGGTGAAATCCTGCACCCTGTTTAGATGGCCGAAATGGGGGCAAACCAAGAGGGGTCCATCCATCCCCGAACAGCTGTAGGTGGCCGGGTGGCAGTCAGGGTCTGGCTACAGTCACGCAGTATAATCGCGCACGCGGGGGGGGGGGGGGGGGGGGGAGCGAGCCAGCCAGGCTTCGCAGACTGATGTATCTCAGACTGATGCTGCTGTGCCCTGGAGTTATGCCCGTCCAGGCCAAAGGGGGAGCCATGGGTGGGCCCCTGCAGCTGCCAGCCCTTACAGGCAGCGTTACGACTTTCACTTTTGCCTTCGCGGGTCCTGCCTCCTCATTATATTTGTCTTTGTACCAACCCAGCCGAAGGGTGTATTGGGGTTACCAGCCTTCCCCAATAACTTTTAAATTGGATAACTATGTCAGATATTGCAATTTTATATGCTAAGGCCCCAGCCACATGCAGAAGTTGTGGCGGGATACTCATGGGTGCCAGGCGGAGCTTACGGGTGCCATCAAACGGACACATCTGGCTAGTGTCGCTGAAGATCTGCAGTTAAAAGGTAGCGCAGAAAGTCCACTCCCTAATGCTTGCGACGGGCCCCAGACAGACTTCCTCCGTCTGATCGCTTGAGTGCGCTCCCCTCGCCGTGTTGAGGCGCGCCATTCCACCGTCGAGTGTGATCGCGTTCGGGTGGGTCAAAGTGCGCCACCACAAAAAGCCACGCCTCTCCCCCCCCCCGCATTATCTGGCCCATGTGACTGGGGCCTAAGTAAGTTATAAATGATGCATTTCATATTGTCAAAGCGGTAAAATTAGTGTAGGATTGATAGGGCAATATTGCATATATTTCAGATCCCCCCCCCCCAATTTCTGGGTTTTGTTTTGTTTCTCAAAGGGAGGGGGGGTGTTTTCCCCAGCTCATGGCTTCAAAATTCCTGGAAATTCTACTTCTCTAAGCAGGGCACACTCTGACTGAAGAGGGGAGCTGTGGGGGGGGGAAACAGGGTTTACTTACCAGTAACTGTTGTTCATCCAGTTGTCCTGTGCAGGCACACATGGGATCTGCGCACGCGCAGGCCTGCCGCGGAAGATTTTTTCTAGCTTGACAACTAGTGGGAGGAGCTTCCCCTGTGCGCGAATGAGAGCGCTTCCCTCCAATGAGGCGCTATAAAGGGGAAAGCTCCACACACACACCCTCAGTTCTCCCGCAGCCGCCACG
>NW_015163188.1:189458-189605 GCF_001447785.1 Gekko japonicus | reverse complement strand
GGCGATGAACAAGTGGCCGCCTTACAAATGTCCTGTAATGACACCCCCTTTAGAAAAGCCACAGACGTTGACAGAGAACGTGTAGAGTGAGCCTTCAGTTGCAGGGGGCATGGAACGCCTGCAGACTGATAAGCTAGTCTAATGGCT
>NW_015163188.1:186407-186538 GCF_001447785.1 Gekko japonicus | reverse complement strand
TCTCTATCAGAAGGGGTAGTGATAGTCCCAGCCCTGTATTTCCCCTGCATCTCCTCCACTACCAGTGAAGCGCGTAAAAAGGAATTGGCAGTTATCCTGCCTAACTCTGTACATATACTCCAGCTTCCTGG
>NW_015163188.1:186100-186371 GCF_001447785.1 Gekko japonicus | reverse complement strand
CATGTGCAACTGGGATTGCCACACCAGCTGCAGCTGCCCTCCATATTTTTCCTAAGATTTTATTCTTAGGCTTTGCATTTGTAGGTATAACCTCAAAGTCCAATGCCTTAGCCATCCTTTGCAATTGTGCTGAGTCAAATCTTAAGTCCTCTGACTCATCTACTGGCATTTCATCCCCTGTTAAGGGTTCCATCGGGGCAGCTGGTTCCAGAGGTGGAGCCTCATTTGGTTCCAGAGCTACATCATCTGGAACCATTGGTTCTGGTACCCA